>NC_069507.1:44612458-44812458 GCF_027579735.1 Bombina bombina | reverse complement strand
GCTGATCTTCTTTGAGCTTTTAGATGATACTCACATTTAAAGGGACAATGTACTGGAAAATGCTATCCCCATGAATTCCCAATGATCCACTTTATCCGCTGTAGTGTATTAAGGGATAGATTACAAATGGAGCGCTAAATATCGCTTTCATGAAAGCGATATCTGTATTCTACTGTGTAATACCAGGCTAATGTGCTCTGGTATAACTAGTTAAAAGCAATGCGAACATGAGCTCGCGTTCGCATTGCTGGGATGCATTGTGCTCAAAAGAGCGCGCTTCCATAAGCAGCAAAGTGGGTAAGAAGCACAGCGATTGGCAGCACTTTTAAATAAATATGTATATAAAAATATACATATAGGTATATATTTATGTTTTAATATATTTTAATATGTATATATACACACATATACTGTATGTATATATATATATATATATATATATATATATATATATTTATATACTATACATGTATATAAGCATATACATACATATTTAATGGAAACACACATTTCCCATAGACCACAATGTAAAGGCATTTTTCAGTGCCGTTTTTTTGCTAACACCAAACTCCCACCAACTTTAGACCCCAAAAAATGCTTAGTGCAGTTGTTTTTAATTTAAAAAAAAAATGCTCTTTTTTTTAATAAACAACTACATTGCCCTCTATTTTGATGGCATTTGGGGCACTTTTAGAAAATTAACCAGAGATTGAATCTCTGGTTAATTTTCTGAGCGCTAATTGCTACCACAAGCTTGCGGTAGCAATAACCAGCCACTTGTAATGGCTGGTTAATTAGTGCATGTTTGCGTGTGCTTGATAATTTAGCGCTCCACTTGTAATCTAGCCCTACATTGTTTACAAATAGCTCATTTAACTTTATTTTGGCTGTTAAAACTGACACCTATACTGAGCATTTCAATAGTGCAGTAATCGGTACAGGAAAGATATATAAACAGGATCCAGCAGAAGAAATCAGACTCCAAGGGCGCAATCCGATATATGGCGTAATTTTCGGTGCAAGCGAGGGAACCTGCGCCGCCCGTAGTTTCACCTCGCACATCGGGGTATTACATATACCCTGCCAGCAGTTACTTAAAGTGACGCAAGTCGGACAAACTAAGCGATGTCCAGAAATGAGCGTAACTACAAATTTCTGGAGTCGCCAGTGACTTACGGCACTTTAGAAACTGCCTGCACCTAAAAAAACTAACTAAAGTATTAAATCTCCCGTAACGGTCTAACCTACCTGCCAAAAATAGCCCGACACGTATACCCCTATATCCGCAATCCCCTCTCTCACTCCTAATAATAAATGTATTAACCCCTAGACCAACAACCCCCCACACAACGCAATAAGCCTAATTATTAACCCCTAAACTGCCATAGCCCACACCGCAATAAACCTATCCTAGTATTAAACCCTAAACCGCTGCTCTCGGAGCCACCGCCACCCACATTATATGTATTAACCCCTAAACCACCGCTCCCGGACCCCGCCACACCTAAATAAAGTGTTTAACCCCTAAACCGCCGCTCCCGGATCCCGCTGCCAACTAAATTAAATTTATTAACCCCTAATCTGACCCCCCTATACTGCCGCCACCTACATTAAATGTATTACCCTCTAATCTGACCCCCCTACACCACCGCCACCTACATTAAATGTATTACCCTCTAATCTGACCCCCCTACACCGCCTCCACCTACATTAAATGTATTACCCCCTAAACCTAAGTCTAACCCTAACACCCCCTAACTTAATTATTATTGAAATAAATATAAATAATATTAATATTATTAACTAAATTCCTATTTAAAAATAAATACTTACCTATAAAATAAACCCTCAGATAGCTACAATATAATTAATAATTACATTGTAGCTATTTTAGGATTTTCATTTATTTTACAGGTAACTTTGTATTTATTTTAACTAGGTACAATAGCTATTAAATAGTTAATAACTATTTAATAGCTACCTAGTTAAAATAATTAAAAAAATACCTGTAAAATAAATCCTAACCTAAGTTACAAATACACCTAACATTACACTATCAATAAATTAATTAAATAAATTAACTATGATTATCTAAAATAAAATAGAGTTAAATGAACTAAACTATATTACAAAAAAACAAAATATTACAAGAAGTTTAATCTAATTACACCTAATCTAAGCCCTCTAATAAAATAAAAAAGCCCTCCAAAATAATAACATTCCCTATCCTAAACTAAATTACAAATAGCCCTTAAAAGGGCCTTTTGCGGGGCATTGCCCCAAAGTAATCAGCTCTTTTACCTGTAAAAAAAGAAATACAATACCCCCCCGACATTACAACCCACCACCCACACACCCCTACTTTAAAACCCACCCGATCCCCCCTTAAAAAAACCTAACACTACCCCATTGAAGATCACCCTACCTTGAGCCGCCTTCACCCAGCCGGGCACCAGTGGTCATCCGATGGGGCAGAAGAGGACATCCGGACCAGCAGAAGTCTTCATTCTATCCGGGCACAAGAGGACATCCGGACCGGCAGAAGTCTTCATCCTATCCGGCCAGAAGAGGACATCCGGACCAGCAGAAGTCTTCATCCTATCCGGCCAGAAGAGGACATCCGGACCCGCAGACATCTTCATCCAAGCAGCATCTTCTATCTTCATCCATCCGACGAGGAACGGCTCTTTCTTGAAGACCTCCGGCGCGGAACATCCTTCTAGGCCGACGACTACACGACGAATGGCTGGTCCTTTAAATGACGTTGGATCAGCCAACAGAATGCAAGGTCAATTCTATTGGCGGATCCAATCAGCCAATCGGATTGAACTTCAATCCGATTGGCTGATTAAATCAACCAATCGGATTTATTCCTACCTTAATTCCGATTGGCTGATAGAATCCTATCAGCCAATCGGAATTCGAGGGATGCCATCTTGGATGACGTCATTTAAAGGACCAGCCATTCGTCGGGTAGTCGTCGGCCTAGAAGGATGTTCCGCGCGGAGGTCTTCAAGAGGGAGCCGTTCCTCGTCGGATGGATGACTTCTGCTGGTCCGGATGTCCTCTTATGCCCGGATAGGATGAAGATTTCTGCAGGTCCGGATGTCCTCTTCTGCCCCATCGGATGACCACTGGTGCCCGGCTGGGTGAAGACGGCTCAAGGTAGGGTGATCTTCAATGGGGTAGTGTTAGTTTTTTTTTAAGGGGGAATCGGGTGGGTTTTAGAGTAGGGGTGTGTGGGTGGTGGGTTGTAATGTTGGGGGGGTATTGTATTTCTTTTTTTTACAGGTAAAAGAGCTGATTACTTTGGGGCAATGCCCCGCAAAAGGCCTTTTTAAGGGCAATTTGTAATTTAGTTTAGGATAGGGAATTTTATTATTTTGGGGGGCTTTTTATTTTATTAGGGGGCTTAGATTAGGTGTAATTAGATTAAACTTCTTGTAATAGTTTTTTTTGTAATTTAGTGTTTGTTTGTTTTTGTAATATTGTTTAGTTTATTTAATTGTATTTTATTTTAGATAATTGTAGTTAATTTATTTAATTAATTTATTGATAGTGTAGTGTTAGGTGTATTTGTAACTTATGTTAGGATTTATTTTACAGGTAATTTTGTAATTATTTTAACTAGGTAGCTATTAAATAGTTAATAACTATTTAATAGCTACCTAGTTAAAATAATTACAAAATTACCTGTAAAATAAATCCTAACATAAGTTGTACCTAGTTAAAATAAATACAAAGTTACCTGTAAAATAAATATAAATCTTAAAATAGCTACAATGTAATTATTAATTATATTGTAGCTATCTGAGGGTTTATTTTATAGGTAAGTATTTAGATTTAAATAGGAATTATTTAGTTAATAATATTAATATTATTTATATTTATTTAAATAATAATTAAGTTAGATGGTGTTAGGGTTAGACTTAGGTTTAGGAGGTAATACATTTAATGTAGGTGGCGGCGGTGTAGGGGGGTCAGATTAGGGGTTAATATATTTAATGTAGGTGGCTGCGGTGTAGGGGGGTCAGATTAGGGGTTAATATATTTAATGTAGGTGGCGGCGTGGTCCAGGAGCGGCGGTGTAGGGGTTAAACACTTTATTTAGGTGCGGCGGGGTCCGGGAGCGGTGGTTTAGGGGTTAATACAGTTTATTAGGTATTACGGTGGGGGATTGCGATTGACAGGTAGATAGACATTGCGCATGCGTTAGGTGTTAGGTTTTTTTGCAGGCATTTTAGGGAGTTACGGTGCTCCCATACTCAGCGCAAGGCCTGCTACGGCTGCATTTTATGGCGAGGGGAAAATGGAGTAAGTTTTCTCCATTTTTGCCACGTAAGGCCTTGCGCTGGATATTGGATACCAAATTGCGCCGGTTTTATATGTTAGTCTATGGGGAAAAAAAACTACGTCCGACGGGTGAAATATATGTGCCACATTTATATGCGGCACTGTATATAGAATACCAAACCCGTGCAAAAACCGGAGTCGCCAGCTTTTGCGGGCGACGCTACATATCAGATGGGGCCCCAAGTTGGGGTGGGAGAGATTTTTGCTAAAATGTTCATTTTCAATTGCTTTCCCAGAGTTAAAATTAAGAAGCATTTGTGTTTAAGAGAATTTGTGTTTATGGAGAATGATAAGATGAGATCTGTTCTCCCTGCATTAGGTTATGGTTTCATATGCAAAAAAAGAGACCTAAATTTGCAATTTCCCATATATTGTGTGCACTGCAACTGGTATAAAAGTACTGCAACTGTTATTGGAGACATATTAAGGGGACATTATGTGATAGTCCACTCTCTCTTTAAAAACTATTGTCATTTAATATTTATTATTATTTTAAACAGACCCTACATACTCCAAAAAACATATATCTTAAAGCAATCCATACAAATATATACATTAATGATATAAATATATTGAAAAATAAAAGGAAAATACATCCAAACCTCACTAATCAACTTAAACAAAGATGTTCCCTTATCGATAAGATGACCATATTGCCGCTTTAAGAAGGAACACATATGAAAAATACATATGTGAGGGTTCTTATACAAAACCATTTCTTTAAACAGCCCTGAAAACAACCCTGACATATGTATTTTTCATATGTGTCCCTTTTTAAAGCGGCAATATGGTCAGCCTACTTATTGAACAGTACAGACACTCAAGCTGTCAGTTATGTGCCTCCTACTTAGTATAAATATGTATTGCAAGTGCTTACATACCTAGAAAACCAAAGTAATACATACTTGTTGCATTCTAAGGTATAAAAAAATATATATATTACATAACAAAGTATCAATCTTATTGCAGTTGCTTATTAGGTGCAGTCTTATTAAAGGGACATAAAACCCACATTTTTTTCATTCCCGATTTAGAAAGAGCATGCAATTTTAAACAACTTTCTAATTTACTTCTATTATCTAATTTGCTGCATTCACGTGATATGCTTTGCTGAAAAACATATCTAGATAGGCTCAGTAGCTGCTGATTGGTGGCTGCACATAGATCTCTCATGTGATTGGCTCACCCATATGCATTGTTATTTCTTCAACAAAGGATATCTAAAGAATGAAGCAAATTAGATCATAGAAGTAAATTTGAAAGTTGTTTAAAATTGTATTCTCTATCTGAATCATGAACGAAAATTTTTGGGTTTGGTGTCCCTTTAATATTGTGTTATTATATATAAAGCGGCATGAAGATTCCATTCTTAAATCAAATAATTATACATAGATCACAATTCTATAGTAGTGGCTCTCAAAAGGTCAACGTTGCTCCTGAGCAGTTATAAACTATTACGTTAAAGGGACCCAAAATGTTTCTTTCATGATTTAGGTAGAACATACCATTTTAAACAACTTTCCAGTTTACTTCTTTTATCAAATTTGCTTTATTCTCTTGGTATCATTTGTTGAAGGAGCAGCTACGCACTACTGGTTTTCGACTGAACACATGAGTGAGCCAATGACAATCGGTATACATATGCAGCCACCAATCAGCAGATAGAACCTAGTTTCTTTGCTGCTCCTGAGCTTTCCTAAAAAAACCTTTCAGCAAAGGATAACAAGAGAAGGAAGCAAATTAAATAATAGAAGTAAATTGGAAAGTTGTATGTTCCATCTAAACCATGAATGGCTAATTATGGCTGTACTGTCCATTTAAGAAACATTTAAAATCTAGCTTTTTAATAAGACTTTTTGGGATAAGCATTTGAAGTTATGTATCCATCTTGACTCCTTAATAACCATCTATCCTGATCTTCTCCACGTTCATTAATGATGCTTTTTTCAACCCCTACACATTGATTTCAGTGATTTTGCACTTGCCTCACGAGCTTCCAGGAAATGTCTAGCTACGCTACGATCTAACACTTGTCCAATTATGTTATCCCTATGCTTCCTCACTCCTTCAAACTCCTCTATGTTTTTGCATAAATAAAAAGAGAGAGAAGCGCTCAACCTGGGAACGAACAATAGCATAATAGCTTGTTCTATGGCTAGTTACAACCCAAGAAGCAGCCTCTTTTTGCTCTGGATTCCCGCATCACACTTAGGGAGACTTCCCTAAATGTCATAATTTGCATAAATAAAAAGAGAGAAGCGCACAACCTGGGAACGAACAATAGCATAATAGCTTGTTCTATGGCTAGTTACCACCCTAGAAACAGCCTCTTTTTGCTCAATATGTGCCTTTCACAGAGAAGAACTTTCCTGTAGCATATCAGTCTGATCCTGACTTCACAGTACAGTCCAGCCCCGAAATACCAGGCAATCCCTCTCTGAACAAGAGAAACAGCAAAACCCCAGATGTACGTTTCGGCCTATTGTGGGCCTCATCAGTGAGGTGCAGCCATATCCCTCTAGGCACACTGAGCAACGGGTCCACGTCTGGATTCCCGCATCACACTTAGGGAGACTTCCCTAAATGTCATAATTTGCATAAATAAAAAGAGAGAAGCGCTCAACCTGGGAACGAACAATAGCATAATAGCTTGTTCTATGGCTAGTTACCACCCTAGAAGCAGCCTCTTTTTGCTCAATGTGTGCCGAAACGATCATCTGGGGTTGTCATGTTCCTTGTTCAGAGGAGAATTGCCTGGTATTTCGGGGCTGGACTGACCTTACTTGGCAGGATCAGACTGATATACTTCAGGAAAGTTTTCTTCTGTGAAAAGCACACTGGTCTAAAAGAGGCTGCTTCCGGGTGGTAAATCGCCATAGAACAAGCCACTGAGCTGTTGTTCATTCCTGGTAGAGCGCTTCTCTCTTCGTATGCAAATTATTATGACCCTGGGGAAGTCTCTCTATGGGTGATGGGGGAAACCAGACGTGGACTCCTTGCCCAGTGTGCTTAGAGGAATGTGGCTGCACCTCACTGACAAGGCCCATAGGAGGCCGAAACGATTGTCTGGGGTTGTCATGTTCCTTGTTCAGAGAATTGCCTAGTATTTTGGGGCTGGACTGACCTTACTTGGCAGGATCAGACTGATATACTTCAGGAAAGTTTTTTTCTGTGAAAAGCACACTGGTCTAAAAGAGGCTGCTTCCGGGTGGTAAATCGCCATAGAACAAACCACTGAGCTGTTGTTCATTCCTGGTAGAGCGCTTCTCTCTTCGTATGCAAATTATTATGACCCTGGGGAAGTCTCCCTATGGGTGATGGGGGAAACCAGACGTGGACTCCTTGCCCAGTGTGCTTAGAGGAATGTGGCTGCACCTCACTGACGAGGCCCATAGGAGGCCAAAACGATCGTCTGGGGTTGTCATGTTCCTTGTTCAGAGGAGAATTGCCTGGTATTTCGTGGCTGGACTGACCTTACTTGGCAGGATCAGACTGATATACTTCAGGAAAGTTTTCTTCTGTGAAAAGCACACTGGTCTAAAAGAGGCTGCTTCCGGGTGGTAAATCGCCATAGAACAAGCCACTGAGCTGTTGTTCGTTCCTGGTAGAGCGCATCTCTCTTCGTATCCTCTATGTTTTTCCTAAGTAATACTTTGGGCAGAAAGATAACAAAAGTTATGCCACTCCTTCAGTATCGCAATCGAAGAAATGGCGGATTTCAAAATATTTCTAAATTATCTATAGTAATTTTTTTGGTTTTCATCATAAACTCATGTCACATATTTGCCACATGGGAAGCTCCGTTTGATTTTGCTCTTTGATAACCAGTTGGTTTATTGTGCTATATCATTTCTACAAACCAGCGTATCCCTTAAAGGGACAGTCTAGGCCAAAATAATCTTTCATGATTCAGATAGAGCATGTAATTTTAAACAATTTTCCAATTTACTTTTATCAGCAATTTTGCTTTGTTCTCTTAGTATTCTTGGTTGAAAGCTTAACCTAGGAGGTTCATATGCTAATTTCTTAGTCCTTGAAGGCCACCTCTTTTCAGAATGCATTTTAACAGTTTTTCACCACTAGAGGGTGTTAGTTCACGTATTTCATATAGATAACACTGTGCTCGTGCACGTGAAGTTATCTGGGAGCAGGCACTGATTGGCTAAACTGAAAGTCTGTCAAAAGAACTGAAACAAAGGGCAGTTTGCAGAGGCTTAGATACAAGATAATCACAGAGGTTAAAAGTATATTAATATAACTGTGTTGGTTATGCAAAACTGGGGAATGGGTAATAAAGGGATTATCTATCTTTTAAAACAATAAAAATCCTGGTGTAGACTGTCTCTTTAAGCTTGCAGCTATACTAATGGTCTATAAAGGGACCTCTCCTACCTCTTTGGCTACCTGTTCATCTGCCAATAAAAATCCTATAGCTGTCACGGAACAAGGTGGTATTTTCTTGAGAGGTGTTGCTCCTGATAGCTATATCACTTAGATGAGTATTAGTGAATAGGTTTGTTTGGTGCCAACCGGACATATTCATTTCTAGCATTTTAAGTTGCGGTAGAGCAGTACATTTTTTCTCAGTCACTTTCCTTGATACATATGTAGCAGAAAGCATAGATCCCATTTACTGACCTGCCTAGGAGTTACACATTCCCTGTGGTGGAGTCTGGTAGCTGCAGGGTGTTGTATGTTTATTGTATATTAATGCTGCTCCCACTTTTTTACTCCATTTATGCTAGTTGAACTATGTGGCTGTACATTTGTGTTTGACTATGTGCTTTTCTTGTGTCTATATGTACCTATTTTGATCTGTGCTTAAAGTTTTATGACAAAGTGCATTTGATGAAATAAATCATTTTTTTATATTTTTTAATAAAAGAGCTATGTTTGCTTACTTTAAAGGCATACTAAACCCAATTTTTTTCATGATTCAGATAGATCATGTCATTTTAAGAAACTTTCTATTTTACTCCTATTATTATTTTTTATTCATTCTCTTGGTATCTTTATTTGAAAAGCAGGAATTTAAGCTTAGGAGCCAGCCCATTTTTGGTTCAGCACCTGGGTAGCGTTTGCTGATTGGTGGCTAAATGTACCCATCAGTCAGCAAGCGCTATTCAGGGTTCTGAACCAAAAATGGGCCTGTTCCTTAGCTTAGATTCCTGCTTTTTCAAATAAAGATATCAAGAGAATGAATAAAAATTATAATAAGAGTAAATTAGAAAGTCACTTAAAATTGCATGCTCTATCTAAATAAAAAAATAAAAAAATTGGATTTAATATCCCTTTAAGCTGGAAGGTACAAATTTCCAGTTTTTTTTATGAATAAACATTGATGTTGTTTTCTGCAGCCGGGGGGGGGGGGGGGGTCCTAATCCAGATATGGGTTTCTAGAGCAATTTTAATGTTGAAATATTGTCTCCATTTAAACCTTTATACTTGGTCAATTTGAAGGAATATTAAACACTAAGGCCTAGATTTGGAGTTCGGCGGTAGCCGTCAAAACCAGCGTTAGAGGCTCCTAACGCTGGTTTTGGCCGCCCGCTGGTATTTGGAGTCAGTGATTAAAGGGTCTAACGCTCACTTTTCAGCCGCGACTTTTCCATACCGCAGATCCCCCTACGCCATTTGCGTATCCTATCTTTTCAATGGGATCTTTCTAACGCTGGTATTTAGAGTCGTTTCTGAAGTGAGCGTTAGAGCTCTAACGACAAATTTCCAGCCGCCTGAAAATAGCAGTAGTTAAGAGCTTTCTGGCTAACGCCGGTTCATAAAGCTCTTAACTACTGTACCCTAAAGTACACTAACACCCATAAACTACCTATGTGCCCCTAAACCGAGCTCCCCCCACATCGCCGCCACTCGATTAAAATTTTTAACCCCTAATCTGCCGACCGCCACCTACGTTATACTTATGTACCCCTAATCTGCTGCCCCTAACCCCACCGACCCCTGTATTACATATATTAACCCCTAACCTGCCCCCCACAACGTCGCCGCCAGCTACTTAAAATAATTAACCCCTAATCTTCCGACCGCAAAGCGCCGCCACCTACGTTATCCTTATGTACCCCTAATCTGCTACCCCTAACACCGCCGACCCCTATATTATATTTATTAACCCCTAATCTGCCCCCCTCAACGTCGCCGACACCTGCCTACACTTATTAACCCCTAATCTGCCGAGCGGATCTGAGCGCTACTATAATAAAGTTATTAACCCCTAACCCGCCTCACTAACCCTATCATAAATAGTATTAACCCCTAATCTGCCCTCCCTAACATCGCCGACACCTAACTTCAATTATTAACCCCTAATCTGACGACCGGAGCTCACCGCTATTCTAATAAATTGATTAACCCCTAAAGCTAAGTCTAACCCTAACACTAACACCCCCCTAACTTAAATATAATTTACATCTAACGAAATAAATTAACTCTTATTAAATAAATTATTCCTATTTAAAGCTAAATACTTACCTGTAAAATAAATCCTAATATAGCTACAATATAAATTATAATTATATTATAGCTATTTTAGGATTAATATTTATTTTACAGGCAACTTGGTATTTATTTTAACTAGGTACAATAGCTATTAAATAGTTAAGAACTATTTAATAGCTAAAATAGTTAAAATAATTACAAATTTACCTGTAAAAGAAATCCTAACCTAAGTTACAAATAAACCTAACACTAGACTATCAATAAATTAATTAAATAAACTACCTACAATTACCTACAATTAACCTAACACTACACTATCAATAAATTAATTAAACACAATTGCTACAAATAAATACAATTAAATAAACTAGCTAAAGTACAAAAAATAAAAAAGAACTAAGTTATAAAAAATAATAAAATATTTACAAACATAAGAAAAATATTACAACAATTTTAAACTAATTACACCTACTCTAAGCCCCCTAATAAAATAACAAAGCCCCCCAAAATAAAAAATTCCCTACCCTATTCTAAATTAAAAAAGTTACAAGCTCTTTTACCTTACCAGCCCTGAACAGGGCCCTTTGCGGGGCATGCCCCAAGGATTTCAGCTCTTTTGCCTGTAAAAAAAAACATACCATACCCCCCCCCAACATTACAACCCACCACCCACATACCCCTAATCTAACCCAAACCCCCCTTAAATAAACCTAACACTAAGCCCCTGAAGATCTTCCTACCTTGTCTTCACCATACCAGGTTCACCGATCCGTCCTGGCTCCAACATCTTCATCCAACCCAAGCGGGGGTTGGCGATCCATCATCCGGTGCTGAAGAGGTCCAGAAGAGGCTCCAAAGTCTTCCTCCTATCCGGCAAGAAGAGGACATCCGGACCGGCAAACATCTTCTCCAAGCGGCATCTTCAATCTTCTTCCATCCGGTGCGGAGCGGGTCCATCTTGAAGCAGGCGACGCGGATCCATCCTCTTCTTCCGTTGTCTCCCGACGAATGACGGTTCCTTTAAGGGACGTCATCCAAGATGGCGTCCCTCGAATTCCGATTGGCTGATAGGATTCTATCAGCCAATCGGAATTAAGGTAGGAATTTTCTGATTGGCTGATGGAATCAGCCAATCAGAATCAAGTTCAATCCGATTGGCTGATCCAATCAGCCAATCAGATTGAGCTCGCATTCTATTGGCTGTTCCGATCAACGGAAGAAGAGGATGGATCCGAGTCGCCTGCTTCAAGATGGACCCGCTCCACACCGGATGGAAGAAGATTGAAGATGCCGCTTGGAGAAGATGTTTGCCGGTCCGGATGTCCTCTTCTTGCCGGATAGGAGGAAGACTTTGGAGCCTCTTCTGGACCTCTTCAGCACCGGATGATGGATCGCCAACCCCCGCTTGGGTTGGATGAAGATGTTGGAGCCAGGACGGATCGGTGAACCTGGTATGGTGAAGACAAGGTAGGAAGATCTTCAGGGGCTTAGTGTTAGGTTTATTTAAGGGGGGTTTGGGTTAGATTAGGGGTATGTGGGTGGTGGGTTGTAATGTTGGGGGGGGTATGGTATGTTTTTTTTTACAGGCAAAAGAGCTGAAATCCTTGGGGCATGCCCCGCAAAGGGCCCTGTTCAGGGCTGGTAAGGTAAAAGAGCTTGTAACTTTTTTAATTTAGAATAGGGTAGGGAATTTTTTATTTTGGGGGGCTTTGTTATTTTATTAGGGGGCTTAGAGTAGGTGTAATTAGTTTAAAATTGTTGTAATATTTTTCTTATGTTTGTAAATATTTTATTATTTTTTGTAACTTAGTTCTTTTTTATTTTTTGTACTTTAGCTAGTTTATTTAATTGTATTTATTTGTAGGAATTGTGTTTAATTAATTTATTGATAGTGTAGTGTTAGGTTAATTGTAGGTAATTGTAGGTAGTTTATTTAATTAATTTATTGATAGTCTAGTGTTAGGTTTAATTATATCTTAGGTTAGGATTTATTTTACAGGTAAATTTGTTATTATTTTAACTAGGTAACTATTAAATAGTTCTTAACTATTTAATAGCTATTGTACCTGGTTAAAATAATTACAAAGTTGCCTGTAAAATAAATATTAATCCTAAAATAGCTATAATATAATTATAATTTATATTGTAGCTATATTACGGTTTATTTTACAGGTAAGTATTTAGCTTTAAATAGGAATAAGTTATTTAATAAGAGTTAATTTATTTCGTTAGATTAAAATTATATTTAATTTAGGGGGGGTGTTAGTGTTAGGGTTAGACTTAGCTTTAGGGGTTAATACATTTATTATAGTAGCGGTGAGGTCCGCTCGGCAGATTAGGGGTTAATAATTGAAGGTAGGTGTCGGCGATGTTAGGGAGGGCAGATTAGGGGTTAATACTATTTATGATAGGGTTAGTGAGGCGGATTAGGGGTTAATAACTTTATTATAGTAGCGCTCAGGTCCGCTCGGCAGATTAGGAGTTAATAAGTGTAGGCAGGTGTCGGCGACGTTGAGGGGGGCAGATTAGGGGTTAATAAATATAATATAGGGGTCGGCGATGTTAGGGCAGCAGATTAGGGGTACATAGGGATAACGTAGGTAGCGGCGGTTTACGGAGCGGCAGATTAGGGGTTAAAAAAAATATGCAGGTGTCAGCGATAGCGGGGGCGGCAGATTAGGGGTTAATAAGTGTAAGGTTAGGGGTGTTTAGACTCGGGGTTCATGTTAGAGTGTTAGGTGCAGACGTAGGAAGTGTTTCCCCATAGGAAACAATGGGGCTGCGTTAGGAGCTGAACGCTGCTTTTTTGCAGGTGTTAGTTTTTTTTTCAGCTCAAACAGCCCCATTGTTTCCTATGGGAGAATCGTGCACGAGCACGTTTTTGAGGCCGGCCGCGTCCGTAAGCAACTCTGGTATCGAGAGTTGCATTTGCGGTAAAAATGCTCTACGCTCCTTTTTTGGAGCCTAACGCAGCATTTGTTTAAACTCTCGATACCAGAGTTAAATTTATGGTGCGGCCAGAAAAAAGCCCGCGGAGCATTAACAGCCCTTTTACCGCCAAACTCCAAATCTAGGCCTAAATACATTTCATAAGCATAGTATTGAGATTATTTCCCACTTCCCACTAGTCATAGGTGCAACCATGATGAAATCTGCTTTCACTGCAATCCAGTGCTGTTTGCACATGTGCAGGCTGCAGCAACCCTCCTTCAGATATCTGTAGTGTAACTTAGGTTCCATAATGGCAGCACCCATGATTAGAGGAAAGTACATGACATTTATTAATAGTTCATGTTCTTTAACTCCATATATCTGTTATCTATGAAACCATTGTCAACTCAGTTATCACCTGACCATTGTGCCTTCAGTAGTGACAGTGCCATCTTTAAAGGAAGGGTTTATTCTCTTTAAAATCATATTTATTTATTTTGATTGATACATATGGGCCTTCTTTGGGTCCCTAATTAAATAAATGCACATTTTATCACTTAGCTATAGACCCCTTAATATGTGAATTTATTTGAAAATTGATCTGGTCTTAGCAATAAAAGTATTGAAGATCTGTAGGCCTTTTTGATTACCTGTTATAAGCACTTAAACACCGTCACACTACAAAATGTTTTTTGTGGGGGCGTGTCCAAGCAGTGGCCATGACAGGACGCATTATCTGCAGCTCGTCAGGAATTCTCAACAATTTATCAAATTTTACTATCTGAGGACATAATCAACATTATGGGTTCTTGTTAAAAGCTGCATGAGCTCAGGACGAGCTGAAGGAACCTATTTTAAGACATAAAATAATAAATGGTGACCGCACCACCTTACAATCAGATACTTGCTCAGGCACGGGATGGAGTCTGGCCTAAGACTCTAATAATATAAATGTAAAGAATCCCAGCCACAGAGACTTAGAAATTAATTCAACACAAAATGTTTATTTATTATGAAGACAAATTATAGCATCAGAGAGGAATGGAATAGCCTAAAAGATGCAAGCTCACTGATCACTTGCATCTTTTAGGCTATTCCATTCCTCTCTGATGCTATAATTTGTCTTCATAATAAATAAACATTTTCTATTTTAAGACATATTAAATGTCTTTATATTTTAATTCGGGCGGCTGCGGCCTACCTACATGAACGTGGCATTTCCCCCCCCCCCCCCTGTCCATCTGGGTTAAATGGCCGTATACAGAGTTTTAAGGGAAGCTTCTACCACATACTTCAATAATATTCTGCTGCAGATTGCATTCTAACCCTGTCCAACAGCTATGGATTGTGTTCCTGGCATGACATGGGGGACTTTAGAGAAGTTATTAAGTGATCACTGCGGCAGATTAGAGAGACGCATAGAGTCAATCATTCGGAGCCGCAACTTTCTGGAGGGAATACACTATGAGAGCTGTGGCTCTGAAGAAGTAGCCTCCCATCCTAAAGTGAATGCCTTGCCTCACATTGCAGACACAGCAGAGCAGTTGATCGATCAGATCAAGACACATAGTGGACAAGTCCGCATAAAGGTGATCTCCCTATCACGCAAGATAACCGGAGCTTTAGCTGCAACAGGGTCCGTTAAACAATCAGACCATCACAGGATCACAAATCGATCAGATCAAGGTAAACCTCAGAGACCTACGAGAAAGAGAAGACTCTGGGGATCGCATACCCCTACGCTTCAACAGCAGCTGAATTTGTTGCACAGGTTAAACCTCACTGATTTGCCTAGTACACAAATCTGCAAAAGGGCTCCACTCAGAGAGAATGGTTTGAACGCCAAATATACAGCAGACATTGAGAAAACTGGAGTGGGTTAGGTATGTGAGTCTCGTCAGGGCCTGTGTGATGCACTATAACGTGGATTTGGCTACTCTTGTGTATTATGAAACAGCTCAATTCTCTGTGCACCTTTATTATTCTTCAAACTCATTTATAGTTAGACACAATACATTGACTCCCAGTAACCATGCTGCACCCCGCTCATCTCCCCTATTACATGGGCTCATAATTTTTCATCCTGTATTATGACGACTTTATTGTCTGATGGTGTATTTTCTATGTGCTAGGGATGAATATTTTTATATTTTGACCAATTACTACTGTCCCCTTGCTACTGTATCCTAAAGTATCCCACTGTATGATTGTCTATTGCCCTGTAAGATGCATATATGGAGGTTAATTCATAGGTCATTTAATTGATATATATTAAACAGCTCATCCCTGTAAGCTAGAGTTCATAGCTTAGCAGACTACAGGTACTTATATTTGCACATTAGCTTTTCCAAATTTATAGGGGATATATGACTGTATATAGTGACCTGCGAACCCACCAAACTCCTATAGCGATGTAGAGGCTTAATTATAGTGTTAGGGAGAGCAGCATGGATTTCCTGAAGTCCGTAGCAGGAAGATTATTATACTTTAGTGTCCGTTGATAGAGATATGGGTTATGTGTAGTTTCTTATATTGTTACTTATGTCATCAAAAGCCCTAGAATGGCCCTAGCTCTCGAATAGACTTCCAGTGCCCATAAATACTTAGTGATTATAATTGTAAAAAAACCTTGTCCAATATGTAAATAGGGAGGCATAGTTACCCCTCCATATTACTTTATGTTCCTTTTCCCTTTTCCTTCCTCTTTTTATTTTGGCAGAGTTATGTAGTCTCTGCCCAGTTCGGAGAACTATGGTTTGCTCTCTGAGACGAATACAATCATACAATAGTAATAAGGATATTACTATAATAACCCCTGGCGCTAACGTGTAGCTAAAATTGGTAATGCAAAGGTTCTAATTATTGTATACTATAAACAATAAATTACCTTAGTACGATGGAAATGATAATTCCTTACAAATATGTGAAAACTGGGTAGTTGATTAATAAACCCAAATTAAGGGATGTGCTTAAGGATGAACCAGAGTAATGGTGCAAGTAAAAAATAAACAAATTTTATTACAATCTTAATCGTGCACAGAAATACTTTTAAAACCAAATTTAAATAACACTCTGATCAGGCGTTTGACAATGTAGTATCAATAAAATCCCTAAAAACCTCAAAATAAAATTGCATAAATAAAATAACAATAAAACAACAATGAGACAATCACTATCACAAATGGTTAATTCGAGATAGAGAACAAAGATCCCATTGGAAACCAAGGAAGATCCACGTCAGCTGGAAGTTAGTGATATTTTAACCGGAGCTGTAACGAGATGAGATCCAAATGAACAGACAGGAAGAGAGCCAAAATTTAAGGTGTTCACTTATTACTTACACCGAAAATGCTCTATGAAGTCCCAGCTGTCTCTCTATAGCGGTCCTGGATTAGATCACTGCTGGATGGATCCCCGAAATGAAGGAAACCTCTTGTCTTTTACAATCCGTATCAGCACTCACGCCAGATAGACCAAACTGTGCTCTGGGTCTCTGTGCGGTCTCGGCGCTGGTAATTAGTTCTAGTCACCTGTGTGTTAGAAAAGTGGGCGGAGCAACGCGTTTCAGCCCGGTCTGGGCCTTTGTCAAGCTCCTGATAGATGGGAGGTCAGGTCTTTTATACCGTCACCCCTGCATATGATTGGTTAGGCATTAATTCAAAACAAAGGGAATTGTGATACAGATACAAAATGATACATTTTTTCTATTGTTACTTTCTGCTCGTATTCATAATACATTTAAAGATGCACAATTTGCCCTTCAAATTTCAGCTTATTTGATGATCAATTTTAGATTCTTTTAAGATTAACAATCATTTTTATTTATAATGGATTCGTAGAGACATACAGAAAGGGGAAATTTATTTTCATTTTTCACTTGCACCCCCTATATTATCCCGTCCAAAGCACATCCCGCAGGGAAAAACAGGTTTTTTAAAAGTTTTTTTAAAATTATATAATAGTCAAAAAACAACTCTCTATGTCAATTATATTGTCCCAGTATCAATTTATATTGCTTAAGTATAACCTAATAGAGAACCATACAGTAATCTAAACGGATATATTCAACAAATATAATTTTAAGTCCGCAATATAAATAAAAAAGTTAAGATAATTTACAAAACAAGCAAAACTAAAGGGAAAGGAACAAATAGGATTTATTCTCTAAGGAAACACCCTATATCGAAATCTAAGTTTAGGCCGTTCGGTTTAAGCGATTTTAGATCAAAAATCCATTTGGTCTCTTTTTTAAGTAATTCTGACTGTGCATTTCCCCCTCTCCAGTTCTTTTTCAACTTGTCTATACCCATATATGAAAAACACTTCATATCTCCCCCATTGCAGGTAATGAAGTGTTTTGGTATAGGGAGATCTTTGTTCCTATCTAAATCGTGATTTTCAATCGACCAGATATGTTCACGAATTCGGTCTCGTAGGGGTCTTTCTGATTCCCCTATATATTGCTTGCCACATTTACACTGTATTAGATAGATAACCGATTTGTCTGAGCACCTTATGGTGTCTCTAATTTTATAGGATTTTCCTGTGACAGTTGATTTGAATTCCTTTTCCTTTTTGGAGTGTTTACACGCCTTACAGGTTAGGCATGGAAAAAAACCTTCTAAGGTGTTACCTTTTAAATCCATTTGTTTTTCTTTATTCATAATCTTATGTCTATTTTTATTTTTATTTTCAGTTGGTGCTAGAATGGACTTTAGGTTTCGAGCCTTCTTATAAATAATTTGTGGTTTTTTAGGGAGTAGAGAGCCTATGAGCTCATCGTTCTTTAGTATTCCCCAATGTTTTTTTAGTATTTTTTCTATCAGAAATTTATTATTACTATAATTTGTGATAAATGGAATAAATAAGTTATCCTCTGCAGCTTGTTGAATTCTTTTAGGGTTTTTTTTTATTTTTAAATCCATTTTTATTTACCAAATCACATCTATTTACTTGTCTTATTTCTTGTCTTATTTCCTCTATCTTTTTATCATTATAGCCCCTATCTACAAATTTCTGTTTTAATTTTTCAGACTGACTGTCAAAATCGGTTATATTTGTACAATTTTTCTTTATACGTAGGAACTGTCCTTTAGGAATATTGTCAATCCATCTTGGATGGTGACAGCTCGTGTGGTGGATATAGCTATTTGCATCCACATTTTTAAAATGTGTTTTTGAATGTATTTGAGTGTTCACAGGGAATAGTTCTAGATCTAAGAAATTCACACTTTTTTTGCTTTTTTCACAAGTAAAACGGAGATTCATCTCATTATTATTCATACTTTCAATAAACTCATTTAACCTAACTTCATCACCCCTCCAAATAATAAGGATGTCATCTATATAACGCTTGTAAGACACCAGGTTTGCTCCAAAGTTGGTATTGCTGAGAAAAAAATGTTCCCAAAAACCCATAAATAAATTTGCATAACTTGGAGCAAACCTGGTGCCCATTGCTGTTCCTCTTTCTTGATTAAAAAACTGAGAGTCATAACTGAAAAAATTATGTGTTAAAATGAATTTGATAGAGTTTATAAGGAAACCTTTTTGTTCCTCTTTCAAGGTCTCATCTTTGTCTAAGAAGTGTTTTACGGCTAATATACCGTCATGGTGATTTATACAGGTATATAATGACGTCACATCACATGTGGCAAGGAGGTAATCCTCCTGCCAGGTGATGGTGTCTACTAATTTCAGAACATCTGTAGAATCTTTTAAGTATGACGGTAATGTCCTGACATATTTTTGTAAAAAGATATCCAGATATTCCGATAAATTTGCTGTCAGGGATCCGATTCCTGAGATAATCGGCCTACCTGGAGGGTTAATAAGTGTTTTGTGAATTTTTGGCAAGCAATATAGTAGGGGAATTTTTGGAAATTTGGGTACTATATAGCCTCTCTCTTTGTCATTAAGTATTCCTTTGTCATGTGCAGAATCTATTAATTTTATTAATTCCTCATTGTATCTTTTCGTTGGATCACTCAGTAATTTTTTATAAGTGTCGTTATCTTTTATAATATTTTCACACATTATTTGATAGTCTGCCCGATCTAAGATGACTATTCCCCCGCCCTTGTCTGCGGGCTTTATAATTATATCATCCATCTCCAATTCGCTAATGATCATTAGTTGTTTCCTACTTAAATTGCTATATGTTTTATTTATTTTATCCTCAGTCAGATTTTCAATGTCCCTCAGGATCAATTTCTCAAATGTCTCTATTATAGGGCCTTTCTCATGCTTGGGATAAAATACAGACTTGCTTCTTAGATCTGTATGTATATATTCACTATTATTGGTTAAAGTATCCCCAGCCATTTTTTCTATTTCACTTTTTTGAAACCATCTCTTTACAGTTAATTTTCTGACAAACTTATGTGCATCAATATATGTCTCGAATCTATTAAGTTTGCAACTTGGTGCAAAAGATAGACCTTTTCCCAATAGTTCCTCATGTTCTGAATTCAGTATTTTCTTACTAAGATTAAAGATACCTAAGTTATTACCTGGTTTCTCTAAAATCGGGTCTTTTTTGAGTCTCCTGCTTCCACCTCTCTTTCCTCTCTGTCTGATGCCCTTCTTTTTCTTAGATCTCTTTGCGGAAGTGGACTTGCAAATGAATTTTGGCCTTGTCCTAAAAAAGGGCGGGATGAAGTAGAGGTGGAGGAGGAAGAAGTAGATGCATGTTGATTTATTTGTTCAGTTTCCCTAGTGTCCTGCAATGGCGCATACCTATTAGACAGTCTCCAATCATTACTATTATCTCGATTTGAATTATATCTATTTTCACCTTGTTGGTTGTATTGAGATCTATTATTATAATTTGGTCTATAGTTTTCATTACTATTTTTTTGTTGTTGTTTACCATCAATATAATTGTATGGTCTATGATCTCTCTGATACATTTGTCTTGCATTATACGATTGATCTCTGTAATTGTAATCCCTTACTCTTGGGCTTTGTTTATTTCCCCTCATGTGGCCATATTCATTACTATTATTATGACTATAGCAGGAGTCGTAGTTATTCCCAAAATTATGCTGTTTCTGTAAATGATTATAATTTTCATAATTTTCATAATTTCTGGCCCTAGTGTGCCCTGATACTTGATTATAATCCCCATACCTTCTCTGTTCATTACTCTTATAATGTTGTGAATTGATAGTATTAACCCTTTCTGCTTTTTTAGGGTCAGTCCTATTATTTTCTTTCTCTGTGAATTTTGTATGTCTCCATGTATGTGAGATATAATTATCCCAATTAGGTTGATTTATGTGGGATAAATAATCCTCACGGTCCCTTTCGAATTTTCTTATTTTAACTTTTAGAATATCCTCCTTAGTACTAGCTAGCAATTTCTTGATTTCTTTTTCTTTGTTTATATATTCCATATTGTTCTCAAACTCTTTTAACTGAATTTCTAATTCTCTAATCTCATTCTCTAATTTTTTCAAAATTTCACCCCTGTAGTCTTTTATCAATCTCAAAAGGTTAAAAGAAGCTTGCTCTAGGATATCGTTCCATCTTTTTTTAAATTCTATATCCTCAATTTTAAAAGCACATTCTTTTTTAATTCGTAATCCCCGTGGGACTCTTTTATTTTCTAAGTATTTTTCAATGAAAATGAATTCTGTTCTATGTTTCATCTCTAATACTAGTTTGTCCTCTAAATCCTTCATTAGTTTACATAATGAATCTACATTATCTGGAGTGACAATAATATCAGTTTGGAAAATATTATAAATCCCCTTATATACTTCATCTCTATATTTAAAAACATTAGATTCAGTCATATCCCTGCAGCTGATTGTCACTAGTGAGGATGAAAAAACAACAGTGTACTGAGGGGTGTGATCAACCTGCGCTGGGAAAGTTACCAATAAACCACTGGGTAAATGGAGTATCCTCAAACTCCACAGAGAAGAATACAATCATACAATAGTAATAAGGATATTACTATAATAACCCCTGGCGCTAACGTGTAGCTAAAATTGGTAATGCAAAGGTTCTAATTATTGTATACTATAAACAATAAATTACCTTAGTACGATGGAAATGATAATTCCTTACAAATATGTGAAAACTGGGTAGTTGATTAATAAACCCAAATTAAGGGATGTGCTTAAGGATGAACCAGAGTAATGGTGCAAGTAAAAAATAAACAAATTTTATTACAATCTTAATCGTGCACAGAAATACTTTTAAAACCAAATTTAAATAACACTCTGATCAGGCGTTTGACAATGTAGTATCAATAAAATCCCTAAAAACCTCAAAATAAAATTGCATAAATAAAATAACAATAAAACAACAATGAGACAATCACTATCACAAATGGTTAATTCGAGATAGAGAACAAAGATCCCATTGGAATAAGGGATTACAATTACAGAGATCAATCGTATAATGCAAGACAAATGTATCAGAGAGATCATAGACCATACAATTATATTGATGGTAAACAACAACAAAAAAATAGTAATGAAAACTATAGACCAAATTATAATAATAGATCTCAATACAACCAACAAGGTGAAAATAGATATAATTCAAATCGAGATAATAGTAATGATTGGAGACTGTCTAATAGGTATGCGCCATTGCAGGACACTAGGGAAACTGAACAAATAAATCAACATGCATCTACTTCTTCCTCCTCCACCTCTACTTCATCCCGCCCTTTTTTAGGACAAGGCCAAAATTCATTTGCAAGTCCACTTCCGCAAAGAGATCTAAGAAAAAGAAGGGCATCAGACAGAGAGGAAAGAGAGGTGGAAGCAGGAGACTCAAAAAAGACCCGATTTTAGAGAAACCAGGTAATAACTTAGGTATCTTTAATCTTAGTAAGAAAATACTGAATTCAGAACATGAGGAACTATTGGGAAAAGGTCTATCTTTTGCACCAAGTTGCAAACTTAATAGATTCGAGACATATATTGATGCACATAAGTTTGTCAGAAAATTAACTGTAAAGAGATGGTTTCAAAAAAGTGAAATAGAAAAAATGGCTGGGGATACTTTAACCAATAATAGTGAATATATACATACAGATCTAAGAAGCAAGTCTGTATTTTATCCCAAGCATGAGAAAGGCCCTATAATAGAGACATTTGAGAAATTGATCCTGAGGGACATTGAAAATCTGACTGAGGATAAAATAAATAAAACATATAGCAATTTAAGTAGGAAACAACTAATGATCATTAGCGAATTGGAGATGGATGATATAATTATAAAGCCCGCAGACAAGGGCGGGGGAATAGTCATCTTAGATCGGGCAGACTATCAAATAATGTGTGAAAATATTATAAAAGATAACGACACTTATAAAAAATTACTGAGTGATCCAACGAAAAGATACAATGAGGAATTAATAAAATTAATAGATTCTGCACATGACAAAGGAATACTTAATGACAAAGAGAGAGGCTATATAGTACCCAAATTTCCAAAAATTCCCCTACTATATTGCTTGCCAAAAATTCACAAAACACTTATTAACCCTCCAGGTAGGCCGATTATCTCAGGAATCGGATCCCTGACAGCAAATTTATCGGAATATCTGGATATCTTTTTACAAAAATATGTCAGGACATTACCGTCATACTTAAAAGATTCTACAGATGTTCTGAAATTAGTAGACACCATCACCTGGCAGGAGGATTACCTCCTTGCCACATGTGATGTGACGTCATTATATACCTGTATAAATCACCATGACGGTATATTAGCCGTAAAACACTTCTTAGACAAAGATGAGACCTTGAAAGAGGAACAAAAAGGTTTCCTTATAAACTCTATCAAATTCATTTTAACACATAATTTTTTCAGTTATGACTCTCAGTTTTTTAATCAAGAAAGAGGAACAGCAATGGGCACCAGGTTTGCTCCAAGTTATGCAAATTTATTTATGGGTTTTTGGGAACATTTTTTTCTCAGCAATACCAACTTTGGAGCAAACCTGGTGTCTTACAAGCGTTATATAGATGACATCCTTATTATTTGGAGGGGTGATGAAGTTAGGTTAAATGAGTTTATTGAAAGTATGAATAATAATGAGATGAATCTCCGTTTTACTTGTGAAAAAAAGCAAAAAAAGTGTGAATTTCTTAGATCTAGAACTATTCCCTGTGAACAATCAAATACATTCAAAAACACATTTTAAAAATGTGGATGCAAATAGCTATATCCACCACACGAGCTGTCACCATCCAAGATGGATTGACAATATTCCTAAAGGACAGTTCCTACGTATAAAGAAAAATTGTACAAATATAACCGATTTTGACAGTCAGTCTGAAAAATTAAAACAGAAATTTGTAGATAGGGGCTATAATGATAAAAAGATAGAGGAAATAAGACAAGAAATAAGACAAGTAAATAGATGTGATTTGGTAAATAAAAATGGATTTAAAAATAAAAAAAACCCTAAAAGAATTCAACAAGCTGCAGAGGATAACTTATTTATTCCATTTATCACAAATTATAGTAATAATAAATTTCTGATAGAAAAAATACTAAAAAAACATTGGGGAATACTAAAGAACGATGAGCTCATAGGCTCTCTACTCCCTAAAAAACCACAAATTATTTATAAGAAGGCTCGAAACCTAAAGTCCATTCTAGCACCAACTGAAAATAAAAATAAAAATAGACATAAGATTATGAATAAAGAAAAACAAATGGATTTAAAAGGTAACACCTTAGAAGGTTTTTTTCCATGCCTAACCTGTAAGGCGTGTAAACACTCCAAAAAGGAAAAGGAATTCAAATCAACTGTCACAGGAAAATCCTATAAAATTAGAGACACCATAAGGTGCTCAGACAAATCGGTTATCTATCTAATACAGTGTAAATGTGGCAAGCAATATATAGGGGAATCAGAAAGACCCCTACGAGACCGAATTCGTGAACATATCTGGTCGATTGAAAATCACGATTTAGATAGGAACAAAGATCTCCCTATACCAAAACACTTCATTACCTGCAATGGGGGAGATATGAAGTGTTTTTCATATATGGGTATAGACAAGTTGAAAAAGAACTGGAGAGGGGGAAATGCACAGTCAGAATTACTTAAAAAAGAGACCAAATGGATTTTTGATCTAAAATCGCTTAAACCGAACGGCCTAAACTTAGATTTCGATATAGGGTGTTTCCTTAGAGAATAAATCCTATTTGTTCCTTTCCCTTTAGTTTTGCTTGTTTTGTAAATTATCTTAACTTTTTTATTTATATTGCGGACTTAAAATTATATTTGTTGAATATATCCGTTTAGATTACTGTATGGTTCTCTATTAGGTTATACTTAAGCAATATAAATTGATACTGGGACAATATAATTGACATAGAGAGTTGTTTTTTGACTATTATATAATTTTAAAAAAACTTTTAAAAAACCTGTTTTTCCCTGCGGGATGTGCTTTGGACGGGATAATATAGGGGGTGCAAGTGAAAAATGAAAATAAATTTCCCCTTTCTGTATGTCTCTACGAATCCATTATAAATAAAAATGATTGTTAATCTTAAAAGAATCTAAAATTGATCATCAAATAAGCTGAAATTTGAAGGGCAAATTGTGCATCTTTAAATGTATTATGAATACGAGCAGAAAGTAACAATAGAAAAAATGTATCATTTTGTATCTGTATCGCAATTCCCTTTGTTTTGAATTAATGCCTAACCAATCATATGCAGGGGTGACGGTATAAAAGACCTGACCTCCCATCTATCAGGAGCTTGACAAAGGCCCAGACCGGGCTGAAACGCGTTGCTCCGCCCACTTTTCTAACACACAGGTGACTAGAACTAATTACCAGCGCCGAGACCGCACAGAGACCCAGAGCACAGTTTGGTCTATCTGGCGTGAGTGCTGATACGGATTGTAAAAGACAAGAGGTTTCCTTCATTTCGGGGATCCATCCAGCAGTGATCTAATCCAGGACCGCTATAGAGAGACAGCTGGGACTTCATAGAGCATTTTCGGTGTAAGTAATAAGTGAACACCTTAAATTTTGGCTCTCTTCCTGTCTGTTCATTTGGATCTCATCTCGTTACAGCTCCGGTTAAAATATCACTAACTTCCAGCTGACGTGGATCTTCCTTGGTTTCCAATGGGATCTTTGTTCTCTATCTCGAATTAACCATTTGTGATAGTGATTGTCTCATTGTTGTTTTATTGTTATTTTATTTATGCAATTTTATTTTGAGGTTTTTAGGGATTTTATTGATACTACATTGTCAAACGCCTGATCAGAGTGTTATTTAAATTTGGTTTTAAAAGTATTTCTGTGCACGATTAAGATTGTAATAAAATTTGTTTATTTTTTACTTGCACCATTACTCTGGTTCATCCTTAAGCACATCCCTTAATTTGGGTTTATTAATCAACTACCCAGTTTTCACATATTTGTAAGGAATTATCATTTCCATCGTACTAAGGTAATTTATTGTTTATAGTATACAATAATTAGAACCTTTGCATTACCAATTTTAGCTACACGTTAGCGCCAGGGGTTATTATAGTAATATCCTTATTACTATTGTATGATTGTATTCTTCTCTGTGGAGTTTGAGGATACTCCATTTACCCAGTGGTTTATTGGTAACTTTCCCAGCGCAGGTTGATCACACCCCTCAGTACATTGCTCTCTGAGACACAACGCAGCAAATATTGAACCTTTATATTCATTTGCCCTCCCTTTACCCTTTTTTTTTTTAATTCTTGGACACACCCGTGGTCCTTGTGACATAGGAAGGTGAACGGATAGTATAGGCCCATAAGTGACCTATCCTTTCTTAAAACCCCCAGCATAGGAAGTTTCATTCAGGCCCAAAAAGGGTCTCTGCTATTTTAGCTGACGAGGGGGGAAAAATGAGGGAAGTGTTGGGTTTGCTCCCCTAATAATGTATCATGCAATATGTAACCAGCAAATGAACATGTTATATGTGAACTTTCTGTTATACAAGCAAAATGTTTGTTTTTTTGTTTCCCTCAATAAAAAAAAATTATAAAAAAAAAAAATATTTTGTTGTTGTTTTTTTTAAATATAAACTACTACTTATAGTTTTAACTGCCAAGACACACGCAGTTTGAAAGAGTGTGTGATTACATTTTATTGCATGTTTTTGGGGGGTTTGTATAACTTAAAAGGGCAGATATTAAGGCGGTTTTCAGGCACCACCCACCAAGTTCTCTTCTTCTCTTACAGAAGCCCTGGCAGTCTAGGTATGCAACATCACAATACCTACACATGCAATGGGGACCACAATCAGCTTCAGAGACAGCCCCCCTTGGATGACAATTCATAGTCAATGCCCTCACTAAGGGGCCGATTTATCATAGTGCGAGTGGACATAATACGCTGTAGCCTAAAGACTCGCGCAGAAACAGATGCATACAGGGCTTGATAAATCGGCCCCTAAGCCTTTTTTCACCCCAGTGCTGAGACAATTTGGAGCTTTTTTACTAACTACATTTAAACCCTGTTGTAAGTCAAATTTCAGTGAGTGACCCACACAAATGATATATTGTTTTGTTCAGCAGACCCAGCAGATTCCCAATATAACATTATTATATTTATGATTCATGGAATGTAAGAAAGCTGCGACAAAAACTGTAAAAAATTCTGTAGAATTTAGAAGATAATATTTACTGCTGTTACTGTGATCACCTTACTAAATTGTCATCAAGGGCATCCACGTGTGAAATAGGGGTCCATACAGGCTTTTGTGGGTTAGAATATAAATTAGAGAGACCCCGTTGTGCAGTACAGAAATAAAAGCACTTGCTATTTTTGCAAGGTATTCACTGTTATCACAGTGATCACCTGACTATACAAACACAATTAATATATATATATATTTTAATAGAGGCATGTGTCTACTAGAAAATAAACTGTATAAGGGGTCACTAGATATACCAGATTTTTTTATATCCACCATATAATGTCCCCTTCCCAAGAAAATTGTCATGTTTGTTTTTACCACTTTATTTTAAATCTTTTGTTTGTATTACTGCTTCAAGACCACCATTTGAAAGAGCAGGTGATTTTCCTTTAAATGAAGGGTCTTGGACGTTTGTAGCTACTAAGAGAGCTGGGGGGGGGGTTGAAGAACCTCCCTCAGGAATTACTTAGAAGCCAATTATCATGAGTAATAGTGTTCATTAGCCAATGATCAAACCACAATGGTACTGAGATGGTCATTCAAAAAGACTTGCAACAAACCACCAAGACCGATAGTCCACAACTATGAATACATATTCACTAATGAAAAAATCAATAAAAAAAATGTGAATACAAAGCTTGTATATCTGCATGGAAACCACGTGAAACTTTACAATTTACTTATAGGTTTGTATGTATGAAAATAAACCTATATGAAACAACACACAGCACCATAAAACAAACTTACATCTGTTTTCTATGTGTCTCAATGTCTTAGCTCTGCGTGTCCTATTGCTTAGATGTGAATTTGTGTGGCTGAAAACTGTTTGCATAAATATTTTTTTATTGAAATAGTAGAACAAGACAATATGCCTACCTTATATGTAAAAAAAATAAAAATAATGCCCACTCTGAATTTCACACAGATTTTCCTGTATGTTTGATTTTGACTAGGGCTGTAAATGTTAATATCAATATAAAGTGGCACTCTACATGGTTATAATTTTGGAAAAGCTCCCACTAACCCCAGGCAATTTTATCACAAAGCTGCATCAAACAGCTGCAATGAAGAACATGGACTCCAAGGTGCAATTTGAACTTGCCCTTCATGGCTCTGAATTAGCTAAGACATCTTCATTATTTGCAAGTCTGAAATGTCTAACTGTATCTCTGATAGGTCCAAAGGAAACATATGGTGCTGAATCTACATAGACCACAATTTATTTATATTTTTCTTGTAGAATTTATATGATACAAGGGCACTTGAATCAGGGAAATCATAAGAAACTGTATGTGATGATGTGTTTAGTTCTTTAGCATTCTATCTAAAAGCAATTTACAACTAAGTTCTGCCATACTATCTTTAGAATTTATTTTATTTCTTAAAGGGCCATTAATCCATTAAAACATACAATTTTAACACTAGCAACACTGTAATGCTATGCGTTTAACCCCCACAAAGAAGTTAAACACATGCTTAAACCCATGCTGTACGACAAGTGCTGCTTATTGGAACAGCGTCAGTTTCCACTCAGGACCAGTAGTGCTCTGTGGGTACTGAGTGAGTCTCTAAACTATAAGATTAGTCAGCTTGCGTGGGTTAATAACATAGCATTAAAGTATAACTAGTGTTAAAATTACATTCTCTAAAATTCTCGTAATTTTAACTCTTTAAATTAAAATTTCAACTATTTAAAATGTCTCTCACATGTTATAGTATATAAAATGGTCAATGTGCCAGAACATTTTAGTAAAAAAGTGATAACATCTACATTATAACTATTTAAAAATAATTAGTATATAATAAGAATCAATATCTATATGTTCGTTGTTTTATAGAATATAATCAATCACACAAACGGACCGCTGCTACATCTTAATGTAAAGTCAAAACATTACTTATATGATTCAGATTGTGTCTGGACTGTTATCCAACAGACATTTGTCCGACTGACATTTGTGTGACAGATAATATTCAGACGGACAAATGGCCGTCGGATAACAGTCCAGCCACTAGATAAATAGATTAGATAGATAGAATATAGATAGATAGATAGATTAGATAAATAGATAGATAGATAGATTAGATAGATAGATAAATAGATAGATAGATAGATAGATAGATAGATTAGATAGATAGATAGATAGATAGATAGATAGATAGATAGATAGATAGATAGATTATATTATATTAGATAGATAAAGTTTTACTCAGAGAACCACAAGATGTGCGGGTGGGACCCATGGTTAAGTTTCCAGAGGCGGTTGTGGCGCCCGAGGCTCTGATTAGAACAGAGCACTCTGGAGCGTATATGCCCTCAGCCGAACTCAGAACATAGTCTCTGGGGCATATGTCTGACAGACAAATGTGCTTCAGCATTCTGTTCGTCGGCATTCTGTTTGAGTAACGATTCAGATAGTTTATGCAATTTTAAACAATTTTCCAATTTACTTCTATTTAAAAGCATACCTAGATAGACAAAGCAGCAGAAATGCACTAATGGGAGCTTGCTGTTGATTGGTGGCTGCACATATATATGCGTTTTATTATTGTCTCACCTAAACCCTGATGTTAAAAGCATTGTCGTAATAGAGATATTTTAAAAAGGGATCCATTGTGTGATTGATATTGCTGGTGAAATGATAAAAAGGGATGAAATCAGTGTTTGAAGGTAGTTTCACAGAGAGGCATTTTACTAAAATGATCCCATTACACAGTATTGTATGATACAACAATTTCCATGTGTCAGCCACTTCTTGTCGTTAGGACGTTCCAAGCCATCCTAACTGCGCTGGGCTTTAAGGCCATTAGAACGACAGGGAACGCCCTAGCCGTTTGACTGTCCTGAAGCCATAACTGCTTCCCAAGTGGGATTGCAGGTTGGAAAAAAAGCATTATGGTAGAACTAGAATGTCACAGCTACTGTCTTCTATGAAATATTAATATTGGAAAATTTGCAATTTCAATGTGGGCAGCGTACTGCTGTCCACTGACTGTGATCCCAGGTGGATAGATTTACAGAAGCAAACCTTGTCCATCCGGAATTTGATAAATGGGGCCCTTAGTTTGGATGTGGAGCTGCAAATGGAAATTGTTTGAGTCCCGGTGTAGAGATTGCTGATGATCTCTATTTACAGGGCTGGATAATCAAAAACTCAGGGGTAGATTTATCCCAGTGCGAGCGGACATGATACGATGTAGCGTATCATGTCCACTGTATATGATAAATGCCGACAGCATATGCTGCCGTCATTTATCATTGCACCCGCAGTTCCTGTGAACTACTGATGCAATGCCGCCCCCTGCAGATTCTCAACAATCGGTCGCTAGCAGGGGGTGTCAATCAACCTGATCGTATTCTAACAGGTTGATTTCTGTCCGCAGCCTAAAGACTGCTGCTTCATAACTTCATAACTTCTGTTTCCAGTGAGCCTGAAGGCCTTTATGGAAACATGGACATCAAGCTCCATACGGAAACTTAATAAATCGGACCAAAAATCTTTTTTCAGTGTTATTTGGTAATGCACTTGTCTCTCCTTTATATCAAGAACCAAACACAGTGAAATAAACCTTTCAAGCTAAATTGTGCTTTTTTAAAATTATTTAAGGGACCTAAAATTGCTGATGAGATATATTGCACATTCTTACAAGCGAGTCACTTTAGCACTCTTTGGTATCAGTATTTGCAACACTGTGTAACATTACTACAAGCATTGTTGCAAGCAGTGCTTTGATAGATTATTGAAGACACTTGCATACTCTTGAGCTTCTATGTGCCTACGTATTTTACTTTTCAAAAAGGGATTTTTTTTGGCTGCGCATGTCTAAACACCAATAGTGCCCTTTTAATTAAGTTCAGACAATAACAACCGGCTATCAGCACATAAAGAAAGCATGATATCCCTATTTTCCTTTCCCTAATCATCCGCTAAACAACAGAAGCAGCCCGCTCTGGATTGACACATTTCTGGGGCTTGGATTCAACCCCGTTATCAACATCCGTAATTGCGGCCTATGGAAACGTAGCAGAGAAGCCTGATAGCACATATACGCGGCCCGTCTCCTCACAAGTCCCTAAAGGACTCTAACATCACTACGGGAGTGTTGCTTCACATACCTAATGAACTACACTGCTCGAGAACGGAGCTGACTGGAACATCATATCCGCATCTCCAGCTCAGTCAGGTGCCAGTGTAAGGTAACTCGCTTGCTACGCACCATAATCTCACACGCCTTTCAATCGGCAGCAGGCCACTTTTCTAGCACTTTAGGGTTGGTCCTTTCAGATAAAGCTCTTTACAGGCACTTTTCAGAAGAACGCTCAAGAGAAATAAAAAGGGAAAAATAGTGTTTATTTCCTCACTCACTTTATACATAAACAGGAGTAAAACACTTCTTACTTTAACTGAAAGCTGCAGGCTATGCATTTTCTCTGGCAGTGACTTTTCCAGTGAGTTACACAAATAATTAAAGCAAGCTACTCCCTCTTTAGAGGCTAGTTTACAGAGGGCCTAGGAGCAATTTAGTGTAAGGCCCGCACACTACAGCGTAACAGCAGCTTAGGGGTGACCTCATTTTGTTTTTATCCAGAAGCATCTTCAGCATTGCTGTTAAGTACCCCTCTATTCTCTACGAGTGATGCCTTGCAAAAGGCAAAATAAAGGAGATAAGACCCCATCCTCTAAAACTCTTAATTAATATTTGAAACCCAGAGATTCTCAAGTCCCTATTTGTACAGAAGATATAACAGATAAGCAAGCAAACATGTCGGCACAGGCGCAGCAAAAGGACCCTGATCAGAGCTCATTTGTCACTAAAAAGGACATCATTCATTTGTCATCTAAAGATGATATCAAAGTAGTGTTGCATGAAATGAGAACTCTGTTTGGAGACTTATGAAGAGATCTAGGGGCCATAGACAAAAGAGTCACCTATTTGGAAACTAACCAAGACGCCCTTAAGATAGACATTAAATCCAACTCCTCTAACATCCAAGAGCAAGATAGCAAGATCCATATACTCTCTGAAAAACTGGAGGACTTGGAGAATAGATGTTGCAGCAAGAATCTAAGGATAAGGGGTGTCTCCGAATCTATCTTTCCCCCTGCGATAGAGGGATACATTCAGGCTCTCTTCAGGGTAATAAAAGACAGCCCCTCGGCAGAAGACATTCAGATAGAAAGGGCCCATATAGCCATAAGACCGAGACCACCTCCTAAAGCTCCCCAAAGGGACATAATAGTAAAATTTCTTAGATACAAGGATAAGGAGGATCTCCTACGCTGTGCCAGGGAGAAGCACCCTATTTTTCATGTGGGTGAGGAAATTCAATTATTCACTGACCTCTTGCAGAAAAGAAAGGACCTATCTTATATCACTAACACCTTAAAAAAACATAAGATCCAGTACAGATGGGGCTTCCCGGTTTCTCTGATAGTTACACTCAACAACAAAACCTTCATCTTTAGACTGGGCTCAGACCCCAACCTCTTCTATAAAGATCTCTTCTTACCTCTCGAGATGGATAAGGCTACACGCTCTCAGAGTCCAAATGATGAACAGTGCAACACGATGCCAACGGAGAACAACGTCGATCCTCACTGACTTTGTCTACTTCAGCCTCTTTGTTGCTGCTTCATGATGAACTTCCATCACCTTGTCTTCCAGAAGGGATGCAGTTGGAGGGTATTTAAGTCCACTCGCCAAGTGGGCCTATGATCTTGCATCCTTTTGGAGCTCCCTGGTTGAGCTATCTGGACTTTAGCGATGAGAGATCCCTGACCCAGCAATGTTCCTCCTTTTATTTACCTTGTACAATTACAAATGTTTAGATTTGACTTTCTCCTATATACTTGTTATCCTTGTTATTTGTTCCATTATTGAGAATATAGGGAATATAAACTCCTCCAGGGAGAGACAAAGATACCCCGCTTGGGGACAGATCTCCTTACTTAGTTGTAAGTAACTACATAGATATGTTAGGAATATCATAAGTTATTGTTCGTTTACTACTAATTTTTGATACGTAATATATGCCTTGAGTAGGCGATCTCATAAATGTTAATATATGTTCATGTTCCAATGGTTCTAGGCCTTATAAATGTATACATGTTAATGTGCACTAATATGCCAACTTGCACACCCTCACCTAATGTCTGAGCTGATCCCTCTCCTGTGACTCCTACCCCTACAGACCTAACCTACACACACACCCCTCCCCCCCTCCTGTTGAGTTGGGGCTCAGTAGTTTGACTCAGGGACCACAGTCATGATATTATCTATAGACTCTTATTGATGGTTATTGAAACTTAACATTTTCATTTATCATATCCAAATGGTTACATCTTTAGCATTCTTTAGATCTCTCTCCCTGTCAGATGCTGATAGAAACCTCTCCTAACTAAGAGCCCTCATTCATGTTAGAATTATACTCAAATCAGTAAACGCTTTGGCTCCCCTCTAACTGGTCATATTAGCATACTATTATATTTGAAACCTACCCCTCACGTCATTAACCCTCAGGGTATTTTCTGCCACAACCTCCCAATTCTATCTCCCCTCCCACCCTCCTCCATATCCCATCCCCCTCCCTTTTCCTCCCCTATACCCCTCTCCCTCCCCATATCATGCCGTCTAACCTAAAAACTTTCAAAGATCTGCTTCATAGTGCCGGATGTACAGATACTTCCCCCTTTTTCTTTTTGACACTTTTCTTAGAATTTCTAATTCTTACATATCAAACTTTTAAACTTTCACAAACTGGTCGCTTTCTCTGACCATACATAAAAACCCTTTATAATCTCATAGTTCTCCACACACTAGGTTTTCCCCCTCTTCTCTCTTTACGCTCTCTCTCTTTTTACTCTTCTCTTCTCCCTTCCCCCCTCTTCTCTTTTTTTTTTTTTTTTTTTTTTAAGATGCCTCCTAGACTCAGTAGATTTCAGGACCACTCCTTGCAACTGACTTCTATAAATGCAAAATGGCTCAATAACCAGGGCAAGATATCCATAGCGATTAGGGAACTGAATAAATTAAATAAAATAAAATAAAAACCCAAATCTTGATGATTCAAGAGACACATTTCCAAAAGGGTAAAGTACCACACTGGGCCCTCTTACACTACCCCATCACTTGCGAATAAACAAAATAGATGTGGCGCTAAAAAGCAAGGTATAATAAGGGGAGCTAAAATGATTATACTCAGTTCATCAATACTATATTTCCAAAAATTAATGGGTGGATATAATATAGGTAATCACTATTAAAAGTTATTCGTTTGCACGAATAAATTAATTAAGACAAAGTAAAATCCTAAATCTTAAAGCAATATGTTAGATCAATTAATAAGGTATAGATCAAGGTATTTCTCTAAACTATACTATATAAAAACAGTCACGATTACAAATAAAATAGTACATGCGAAAAATTATTTATTTAATGAAACAGTCTAATATAAATAACTAAAATGATATACACTAACCACCGGTGGTATTTCAATAGCTAAAACATGTATATGAGCTAAAACATGTATAGAAGCAATAAGCCTGATATAAATTCTAATGAGATAAACAATGATGGCTCCGGTGTTTTGCGTTTTTTCAAAGTTCCAAGCTTAAAAGCACAGTCTGTTAAAAGCAGTAAAGGAAGCCAAAATACTTTTGTTATAAAGGCAGTATAGGTCGTCGGTTTAATTCCATATGGTTGAAGCCGTTATAATGTCTATCTTGTTTTTTTGTAGATAAATAACAACAGTATATTACCTGAACATTCATCAACCACCCATCCGGTCTGACTTACTTCCAAAGTCCCGACCAAGACTCACCAAGTCTAGGTGTCCGGATCTGTCAAGCGGTATTGTAAAGTTTTTTTCCTTTCTGTTACAGCGTGTAACTTTTCGGCGTGTGACGTATTCCAGGCAGTCATGTGGTCCGGTTCACCCAATCAGTTGAGGGGTTTCCTCTCTGACCATCCCAGTCCGGGAATTTTGAATACACAGAGCGCTCTGGTAGAGAAGCGGGTGACTTCAATATTGTAGATCCGATATCACAGATACACAGTTTAACATCTACGTGTTTCAGCCTTCAGAAGGCCTTTATCAAGACTACCCCATCACTTGCTTTGCCTCAGGACCAAATAAAAAGAGAGGAGTGGGCATCCTAATCCACAAATCCCTACCCTTCCAGACTACACATTCTATCAAAGACCCAGAGGGCCGCTATGTTTTATTGGTAGGTCATCTCTTCGGTCAACAAATTACACTTTTAAACATATATGCCCCTAATGAAACTCAAGATAGCTTTTTTCAAAAAATCTCAAACCTTCTATTGGACCACGCTAAGGGCGTGATGTTTTTAGCGGGAGATTTCAATCTCTTATTTGACCCTCAGTTAGATGCCTCGAGGGGATCTACCACTGTCCCTAAAAAGGTTCTCAGGACAGTAAAAAACTCATTGAACAATATCTCACTCCACAATGTGTGGAGAAATCTACATCCAAACGTAAAAGACTCCCCACAACTGCTACACATGAATAGACTATATATTCACAGACTCTAATGGACTCTCCCTCACTAACCAATGTAACATCGGTAACATAACATGGTCAGACCATGCCCCGGTCAGCTGCTCCATACTTTGGCCAGATCTCCCAATCACACTGAGGACATAGAAACTAGATGACACATTAGATAACCCAGCCATTCTAAGTGAGGTTGAAAGAGACCTAGCGGAATACTTCTCAATCAATGAGAATACCACCTCGTCGTCCCTCCTTGAATGGGAATCACACAAAAGCGTGATATGTGGCATTTTTATTAAACACAAAGCCAGGATCATTAAACAGGCTAGAGAACAGCACACTAGTCTTCTGACCAAGACAGACACACTCGAGAACTTACATAAACAAAACTCGGATGACATCAGCCATAAGCACAATCTGATAAACACAAGAAAAGAACTTAAACAACTTTTAACAGCAGTCCACCAACGCAACACCTTGCATCTCAAGCAATATTACTATGAAGGGGCAATAAACCCGGGAAAATATTAGCAAGAAGTATCCGTAGGAAACAATTATCGACATACATTCATTCCCTTAAAACTAGAAATGGGCAGCTTGTAAATACTAATAAACTCATTTTCCTCCACTTTCCGAGAATACTACAGCTCACTCTACAACATAGATAACCTCAAGACAGCTTCTCATACACCTGACAAAATAGTTAATCTTAGAGAATTTACTGATGCCTATTTTCATGACCTCAACCTTCCCTCCCTAAGTGACGAGGCGAAAACACACTTAGAGTCACCTATCGCACTAGAAGAACTCCATCAGGCTATCAAAGACACAACGACAGGTAAAAGCCCTGGCCCAGATGTTTCACCCCCAGATATTATAAAATACTTAATAACATCTTGCCGCCCCACCTGCTCAAACTGTTTAACAAACTAAGACATAATCCCACCCTTTCCAGATCTTTACTCGAAGCTCATATCACTTTTCCCAAGCCAGGTAAACCGGCTACATGCCCTGAAAATTTTAGGCCAATCTCCTTAATAAATACGGACATGAAATTATTAGCTAAAATTCTTGCCAATAGACTAAATAAATATTTACCAAGTTTGATATCCAAAGATCAAGTGGGCTTTATCCCTGGACGAGAAGCCCGGCATAATACCATCAAAATCCTACATTTAAGAAACCATGCTAAAATTACAAATACTCCCTTGGTCCTTTTCGCGACCGACACAGAAAAGACCTTTGATAGGGTTAGATGGTCTTTTCTCTATAGAGCAATGATGGAGATGGGATTCCCAGAAACTTTTTTGAAAATGTCTTTGGCCCTTTACTCTAATCCAAATGCTAGGATAAGAGTCAATGGCACACTTTCCGACTCTTTTGACATCCATAACGGCACTAGACAAGGATGCCCAATGTCCCCCCTGCTTTTTGCCATATCTATAGAGGTCTTGGCTCACTTTTACTGTGGTTTACTGTTTACTGTGGGAGACACCGAATACAAGCAAGCTCTCTATGCTGATGATGCATTATTCTCACTCACAGACACGGATTCCTCCATCCCAGAACTCCTTGATGAACTAAACTGGTTTGGTAAGATTTCAAACTTCCAACTAAATATCACTATAATATAAACACTAATCCGAAAATCACACAGCACTTAAAACTCACCAGCAGTTCACCAGAATTGCTGGTGCAATGATAAATGCAGACAGCGTATGCTGTCGGCATTTATCAATGTGCAGCGGACAAAATATGATACATTGTATCATGTTCATCCCAGCTTAAAAAATTGACCCCCTGGTCTAAAAGAGGTAGCATCCTGAGTGGGTATTTTCCCATATGATAGACTAGTAAGTACTGTATTTTACCAGTTAAGCACTTTCCTCCAGTAAAATATATTAAAAAATATTTTGATAATAATAATAATCTCTTCAACAAAAACACAGGATTCTAAATAAATATTAAACAAAAAGTGCATCATTTAAGCTATGTAATCCTAATGATATTGTATTTGAAAATTGAATGTCTGTTAATTATTCTCTGTGTTAAAGAAAGAAATAAAGCACTTACAAAAGGAATGTTCTTCAATAATAGAGAAAATAAATAAATAACAGAAAGTAGAACGAATAAATAAAAAACAGAAAGTAGAACGAATAAATAAATAACAGAAAGTAGAACAAATAAATAAAAACCAGAAAGTATAAAAAATAAATAAATAACAGAAAGTAGAACAAATAAATCAATAACAGAAAGTAGAATGAATAAATAAAAAACAGAATGTAAAACAAATAAATAAATAGCAGAAAATAGAACAAATAAATAAATAACAGAAAATAGAACGAATAAATAAATAACTTAAAGTAGAACGAATAAATAAAAACGAGAAAGTAGAACAAATAAATAAATAACAGAAAATAGAACAAATAAATAAATAACAGAAAGTAGAACGAATAAATAAATAATAGAAAGTAGAACAAATAAATAAAAACCAGAAAGTAGAACGAATAAATAAAAACCAGATAGTAGAACTAATAAATAACAGAAAATAGAACAAATAAATAAATAACAGAAAGTAGAACGAATAAATAACAGAAAGTAGAACAAATAAATAAAAACCAGAAAGTAGAACGAATAAATAACAGAAAGTAGAACAAATAAATAACAGAAAGTAGAACAAATAAATAAAAACCAGAAAGTAGAACGAATAAATAAATAACAGAAAGTAGAACAAATAAATAACAGAAAGTAGAACAAATAAATAAAAACCAGAAAGTAGAACGAATAAATAAATAACAGAAAGTAGAACGAATAAATAAATAACAGAAAGTAGAACGAATAAATAAATAACAGAAAGTAGAACAAATAAATAAATAACAGAAAGTAGAACAAATAAATAAAAACCAGAAAGTAGAACGAATAAATAAATAACAGAAAGTAGAACAAATAAATAAATAACAGAAAGTAGGACGAATAAATAAATAACAGAAAGTAGAACGAATAAATAAATAACAGAAAGTAGAACGAATAAATAAATAACAGGAAGTAGAAAGAAAGATTCTGAGAAGAGCAGTAAGTCAATATTGTAAAAGCTTGCAAAGGCAGAAGGAGACAAAACTCTGTAAGAGATACTTTAAAGGGACAGTAAAGTCCAAATTAAACTTTGATGATTCAGATAGAACATGCAATTTTAAACAAGTTTCCAATTTACGTCTGTTATAAAATTGTCTTTGTTCTTTTGGTATCTTTTATTGAAGAGTAAAACTAGGTAGACTCATAAGAGCTCAGAATTGTGCACATGTCTTCAGTACTCTATGGCAGCAGTGCAACATTATTTGTAGATTTGTTATACAAAGTTGACCTAAAGATACATGCATACTCCTGAGCTCTTATGAGCCTACATAGTTTTACTATTCAATAAAAGATACCAAGAGAACAAAGCAAATTTGATAACAGAAGTAAATTAGAAAGTTGCTTAAAATGGCATGCTGTATCCGAATTATGAAAGTTTAAGTTTGACTTTACTTGTCCCTACTGTTGGACATATTTTTTTTAAATAGAAGTTTACCTTAAAACAATAGAGATGTGTATGTATTTTCAAACTCTTATAATGTTTTATGGCCATAATTATAGTGTTTGTTTGAATATGGCTGAGTCATTCATGGACATACAATTTAAAGGGTCAGTATCATTTACCATAAATGTACCCCCTTGAATGTGTTCCCAATGATCCATTTTATCTGCTGGGTGTATGAAATAATTTACAAATAGCTTCTTTACCTTTATTTTGTCATTTTGAATAGCTGCTTTTGCCTAGTAAAACCGCCATTTTTACTGAAAACCTAAATACTGCTCTAATGGCTATAAAAAAAGTTATTCAAACAAGAGGCAGCAGCATAAATTAACTCCCAATGGCAATAGTAAAGAGAAGGGTGTTCTTTCTGCTGCTTTTAATACAATAAACTATTTAATCTGCTTCCCTGAGCAAATTGGACCTTTAACTATTCATAGATAATGAAGATATATTATCTTAGTAAAATTATTCATAATTCATTTGTTCAAAAGGGCATAGTAAACAAACTTATTAGTAATGTCCTTATTAGTGATCTTTAGCTATCGGGCAGCAGTGTATTTAAAGGGGCAGTACACTTACATACTAATGTTAAATAATTCTGCACATAGAATTATATAACATTAGCTTACCGGCAGATGTATACTTTAAATTATTTCAGAGAAATTGTATGGCGGGTCTGGTTTTTACACAGCGCATTAAAATGAATGTAGCTCGCTCCCGCTCTGGTCTAGTAGCGGGAGTGAGCTACATTAATTTTAATGGCGCGACCTGGCACACTGTGACTAGACAGTGTTGCCGCGATGCGCTGTGTAAAAACCAGACCCGCTCAGTAGAGCAAGGAGCGGCGTTCTGGTAAATTGAGGTTTTTACATACAATTTCTCTGAAATAATTAACAAATTATACTAAGAGAACAAAGACAGTTTGATAATACAAGTAAAATAGAATGTTTAAAAATGTATGCTCTTTCTGAGTCATGAATGTTTAATTTGACTTTACTGTCCCTTTAAAGCAATGTAAAAGTTACTAATGTATATGCAGACTATATATCACAAATGAACCACTGTATTGCAAAGATCTGCATACAAAATAAATATTTAAAGAGCATTTAAAACAAGCACAAACACATTGTTTTGCAATACAGGGACAAACCCCTTGGAATTCCTGTAGGTTATGAATATATGATTTATTTGGTAGTGGCCTGTTACGTTTCTGCACTCAGACAATTAATGTGTTCAATATAACAGGGTCAAGTATCTTCATTTTGCTTGATACACTTCAGCATCATTGAAACTGTTGGGGGGGGGGTACTCAATTTTGAGACACAAATTGCAAGAAATATGCAAATAATTAATAAGCCAATATTTCTGAGTTTTTTCTTACTAAGCATAATTATACAGTGCAATAATCTTTTAACTAACTAAAGTACCTGGGGACAAGATATATTCCAAACCATGCATAACTTTAGAAAAAATGCTCACTGCAATGTAATGTTAATTAAAGTTATATGTACATTAGCTTATATCAATTTTCTAATTAGATGCTATTATTCCTGGACAGTAATTTCTGTTGATAATTACTATGTTACTTTATATTAGTTTTAATATAAGTATCATATTATACTCTCTTATTACCAGTTGTTGAAGCAAACAATTTAATATTAAATTAGAGGCTATGGGGCATATTTATATATATATAATGCTGTCGGCATTTAATGATGTGCAGCGGACATGATCCGCTATATCGGATCGTGTCTGCTTGCACCATAGTAAATAGGCCCCTATATGTTACTTAAGTAATTGTAGGTACATTATTATTATTATTATTGTTGTTTTTTATTATTTATAATACTGTTATTTTAATACAATACATTATAGTAGATATTGATATTTTGTATATCTTTTAGGGGCACACAAAAAATTTTTCTTTAATGATTCATAGAGCATGAAATTTTAAGCAGCTTTCTAATTTTCTTCTATAATCAATTTTTCTTCGTTCTCTTGCTATCTTTATTTAAAAAGCAGAAATGTGATGCATAGGAGCCGGCCCATTTTTGGTTGAGAACCTAGGTTATGTTTGCTTATTGGTGGGTAAATGTAAGCCTCTGATAAGCAAGCACTATCCATGGTGCTGAACCTAAAATGGGCTGGCTGCTAAGGTTTACATTCCTGCTTTTAAAATAAAGATAGCAAGAGAACCAAGAAGAATTGATAATAGGAGTAAATTATAAAGTTGCTTAAAACGTCATGCTCTATTTAAATCATGAAAGAAAAAAATTGGGTTCAGTGTCCCTTTAAACAAGTTGGGTTTTATTCAAATGTAGTCAACATTTTCAACCTTTTATCTTTAAGAACTCACAGCCTCTTTTCTGTCAAATCCCTTTCTTGAAATCACTCATTCATAAATGAAAAATATGACTGGATTTGTAGGCAAATTATACGCATGGTGGCTTTTCAGTTATGGCAGGTGATGTTCTGTGGAATTCTATTCTCTCCAATTGGTCATATTATGATTTCAGCAAACATGGTTTGCTGTAATAGCCAATCATACACTGTACTATGAGAATTATTATAGCCATTTACTCCACATTAGGACTTTTACTTTATCCAAACAACATTGGGAGTAAATTAACATATGCAGATAATGGTGCTGAATCAAGTTATGATCACAAATCCCCTCCCCCCCCCCCCCAGTAAATCATACAGGGCAAATAACCTTTACTGTACTTCACTATAACACACACAGCTACTGCACCTCTATTTAACATGATTATGGAACTTCGGAGCCTTAAATATCACACGGACAGATTACGATTTTTGCTTTATGTGGCTTGGTAATAACTTGCAAGTTATTTCCACAGCTCACTTTTTATAGCGCTGTTAGCGGGCAATATGGCAGCATTGAGCTCCATACCGCACACAAATACCAGCGCTGCTTTGAGCTGGTTTTACGTGTTCATGCACGATTTCCCCATAGACATCAATAGGGAGAGCTGGCTAAAAAAAAGCCTAATACCTGCAATAAAGGAGCGTAAAGCTCCGTAACGCAGCCCCATTGATTCTTATGGGGAAAGAAAATGTATGTTTAAACCTAACACCCTAACATAAACCCTGAGTCTAAACACCCCTAATCTGCCACCCCAACATCGCCGACACCTACATTACACTTATTAATCCCTAATCTGCCGTCCCCGACATTGCCGCCACCTACCTACACTTATTAACCCCTAACATCGCTGCCACCTACATTACAGTTATTAACCCCTAATCTGCCACCCCGACATCGATGACACCTATGTTACACTTATTAACCCCTAATCTGCCGTCCCCGAAATCGCCACCTCTGGCCTCCAACATCACTAACACTAAATAAATATATTAACCCCTAAACCTAACCCTAAGTCTAACCCTAACCCTAACTTTAATATAATTAAAATAAATCTAAATAAAACCTACTATCATTACCTAACTAATTCCTATTTAAAACTAAATACTTACCTTTAAAATAAACCCTAAACTAGTTTCAATATAACTAATAGTTACATTGTAGCTATCTTAGGTTTAATTTTTATTTCACAGCTAAGTTTGTATTTATTTTAACTAGGTAGACTAGTTAGTAAATAGTTATCAACTATTTACTATCTAGTTAAAATAAATACAAATTTACCTGTAAAATAAAACACCTAACATTTACACTAAAATTAAAAAATTACATTAATTAAATACAATTAACTAAATTCCAACCCCCCCCCCCACTTAATTACACAAAATAAAAAATAATTTATCAAATATTTAAACTAATTACACCTAATCTAATAGCCCTATCAAAATACCCCCCCCCCAAATAAAAACCCCTAGCCTACACTAAACTGCCAATAGCCCTTAAAAGGGCCTTTTGCGGGGCATTGCCCCAAAGAAAGCAGCTCTTTAACCTGTAAAAAAATATACAAACAACCCCCCAACAGTAAAACCCACCACCCACACAACCAAACCTCCCAAATAAAATCCTATCTAAAAAACCTAAGCCACCCCCCCCCCCATTGCCCTGAAAAAGGTATTTGTATGGGCATTGCCCTTAAAAGGGCATTTAGCTCTTTTACATTGTCCAAAACCATAATCTAAAAATAAAACCACCCAATAAACCCTTAATAAAACCTAACACTAACCTCTGAAGATCCACTTACAGTTTTTTAAGACCGGACATCCATCCTCATCAAGCCGGGAGAAGTCTTCATCCAAGCAGGCAAAAGTCCTCAACAAAGCCTGGAGAAGTCTTCATCCAAGCGGTAAGAAGGCAGATATAATTCTATCAGCCAATCAGAATTAAAGGCTAAAAAATCCTATTTGCTGATGCAATCAGCCAATAGGATTGAGCTCACATTCTATTGGCTGTTCCAATCAGGGATCTAGCCAACAATAATAAAATGATATGAACAAAGATGGAGCTCAGCTCCGTGTTCAGACTTTGGATGATGTCACTTGTAAGGCTCACACATGCCCTATAATAGACAAGGGATCAAGACTGTAACTCCATATGAAAAAGAAAAAAGACATGAATTTTCTGTTCAAAAGACAACCCTCCAATGAAGGCTGTTAAAGTAGAAAATGATGTTGCCTTTAATTTTACCCCTGTGCTTATCAGCATATTTCTAAGGCTTGTGTGTGCTCCTGTCCCAATGCGCAGTGAGGGAGAGATGTAATCGCATGCACACAACACTATGATCGCTTGCATATCAAATTATTTAATTGATTCAAAAAGTTAACAAAATACATTTTACATTCACTGACTTTGTTTTAAACATATTTTTAAATTGCTCGTTACTCTAGGGGAAGGGAGAAGGTCCTTTAGTGGAGGCCCTTGGAGCCGACCGTGTTTGATTTTAAACTAAATGAATACCCAATAGTGCAGCCAATGAATATTTGGGGAAACTAATTATTTTGCGGCTGCACATCTCTAATAACTAATATGTGCACGTCTACTACTAATTTTATGGCTGAAATGATTCTCCCCATATAGGTAAACAGATTTAGCTAACACATATGGGTTGCTTAGAATCATTTAGAAATCTTATGAAACTATTTATCTACAACAAATACAGGTGAAAAAATCATTAGGTAAACTTTTCTAAAGACGTGTAATTGAACCCATTGTGTAAGCACATCATTTCAACTAAACCAACTTTATTATTTAAGCATAAAAATGTTGTTTTCTTCTATAATCACAAAATGCTTTATTACTTGTGTATGGGCCAGACCAATGTATAAATGGGGGGGCATTCCTAGTGGAAAGTAATTTGTACTGTATACAAATTCAAGGAATATCAGTCATGTAAAGTTTAAACTGTATCTACATAGTTATACACTTAGGCCTAGATTTAGAGTTTGGCGTTAGCCGTGAAAACCAGCGTTAGAGGCTCCTAACGCTGGTTTTAGGCTACCGCCGGTATTTAGAGTCACTCAAAATAGGGTCTAACGCTCACTTTTCAGCCGCGACTTTTCCATACCGCAGATCCCCTTACGTCAATTGCGTATCCTATCTTTTCAATGGGATCTTTCTAACTTCGGTATTTAGAGTCGTGTCTGAAGTGAGCGTTAGACATCTAACAACAAAACTCCAGCCGCAGGAAAAAAGTCAGTAGTTAAGAGCTTTCTGGGCTAACGCCGGTTTATAAAGCTCTTAACTACTGTACTCTAAAGTACACTAACACCCATAAACTACCCATGTACCCCTAAACCGAGGTCCCCCCACATCGCCGACACTCGAATAATTTTTTTTAACCCCTAATCTGCTGACCGCCACCTACGTTATCCTTATGTACCCCTAATCTGCTGCCCCTAACACCGCCGACCCCTATATTATATTTATTAACCCCTAATCTGCCCCCCACAACGTCGCCTCCACCTGCCTACACTTATTAACCCCTAATCTGCCGAGCGGACCTGAGCGCTACTATAATAAAGTTATTAACCCCTAATCCGCCTCACTAACCATATAATAAATACCAGGTATACCTCACTTTACAGCGCTTCACTTTACAGCGCTTCGCTAATACAGCGCTTTGTGGAGCTGAAGTGCAACCTCCAAGGATTTTGAAACATTGCTGTAATCATCGTGAGATTGCGAGAAAAGTGACTGGCACTATTTTGTAATGCACATTTCACTCTGTTTACAGCATTACAGTGCAATCTGTGTCTCAGTGTTGTAGTCTGGCAAATTTTACTACAGTAATTGTCACTACTTTACAGGTACAGTATTTATTGAATACTGTGCTGTGCTAGTGTTAAACTAATTGTAGCACCATTGCACCCGTAATATATGCTAGTTCAAACTTGTTTTCAAGTTGTTAAACACTGGCAAGTTAAAAGAAAGCTAAAACTGCCTTGTTTCACTTTAAGGCGGTTTTCACTTTACAGCAGGGCTTCGGTCCCTAACCCGCTGTATGAGCGGGGTATACCTGTAGTATTAACCCCTAATCTGCCCTCCCTAACATCGCCGACACCTAACTTCAATTATTAACCCCTAATCTGCCGACCGGAGCTCACCGCTATTCTAATAAATGGATTAACCCCTAAAGCTAAGTCTAACCCTAACACTAACACCCCCCTAAGTTAAATATAATTTAAATCTAATGAAATTAATTAACTCTTATTAAATAAATTATTCCTATTTAAAGCTAAATACTTACCTGTAAAATAAATCCTAATATAGCTACAATATAAATTATAATTATATTGTAGCTATTTTAGGATTAATATTTATTTTACAGGTAACTTTGTATTTATTTTAACCAGGTACAATAGCTATTAAATAGTTAAGAACTATTTAATAGCTAAAATAGTTAAAATAATTACAAATTTACCTGTAAAAGAAATCCTAACCTAAGTTACAATTAAAACTAACACTATACTATCAATAAATTAATTAAATAAAATACCTACAATTACCTACAATTAACCTAACACTACACTATCAATAAATTAATTAAATAAACTACCTACAATTAACCTAACACTACACTATCAATAAATTAATTAAATAAACTACCTACAATTAACCTAACACTACACTATCAATAAATTAATTAAATACAATTCCTACAAATAAATACAAATAAATAAACTTGCTAAAGTACAAAAAATAAAAAAGAACTAAGTTACAAAAAATAAAAAAATATCTACAAACATAAGAAAAATATTACAACAATTTTAAACTAATTACACCTACTCTAAGCCCCCTAATAAAACAACAAAGCCCCCAAAATAAAAAATGCCCTACCCTATTCTAAATTACTAAAGTTAAAAGCTCTTTTACCTTACCAGCCCTGAACAGGGCCCTTTGCGGGGCATGCCCCAAGAAGTTCAGCTCTTTTGCCTGTAAAAAAAAAACATACAATACCCCCCCCCAACATTACAACCCACCACCCACATACCCCTAATCTAACCCAAACCCCCCTTAACTAAACCTAACACTAAGCCCCTGAAGATCATCCTACCTTGTCTTCACCTCACCAGGTATCACCGATCCGTCCTGGCTCCAAAATCTTCATCCAACCCAAGCGGGGGTTGGCGATCCATCATCCGGTGCCTGAAGAGGTCCAGAAGAGGCTCCAAAGTCTTCATCCTATCCGGGAAGAAGAGGCGATCCGGACTGGCAACCATCTTGATCCAAGCGGCATCTTCTATCTTCATCCGATGACGACCGGCTCCATCCTGAAGACCTCCACCACGGACCCATCTTCTTCCGGCGACGTCCAACTGCAGAATGACGGTTCCTTTAAGGGACGTCATCCAAGATGGCGTCCCTTGACTTCCGATTGGCTGATAGGATTCTATCAGCCAATCGGAATTAAGGTAGGAATATTCTGATTGGCTGATGGAATCAGCCAATCAGAATCAAGTTCAATCCGATTGGCTGATCCAATCAGCCAATCAGATTGAGCTCGCATTCTATTGGCTGTTCCGATCGCCGGAAGAAGATGGGTCCGCGTTGGCGGTCTTCTGGATGGGGCCGGTCGTCATCGGATGAAGATAGAAGATGCCGCTTGGATCAAGATGGTTGCCGGTCCGGATCGTCTCTTCTTCCCGGATATTATGAAGACTTTGGAGCCTCTTCTGGACCTCTTCAGGCACCGGATGATGGATCGCCAACCCCCGCTTGGGTTGGATGAAGATTTTGGAGCCAGGACGGATCGGTGATACCTGGTGAGGTGAAGACAAGGTAGGATGATCTTCAGGGGCTTAGTGTTAGGTTTATTTAAGGGGGGTTTGGGTTAGATTAGGGGTATGTGGGTGGTGGGTTGTAATGTTGGGGGGGGTATTGTATGTTTTTTTTATAGGCAAAAGAGCTGAATTATTTGGGGCATGCCCCACAAAAGGTCCTTTTAAGGGCTGGTAAGGTAAAAGAGCTTTGAACTTTAGTAATTTAGAATAGGGTAGGGCATTTTTTATTTTGGGGGGCTTTGTTGTTTTATTAGGGGGCTTAGAGTAGGTGTAATTAGTTTAAAATTGTTGTAATATTTTTCTTATGTTTGTAGATATTTTTTTATTTTTTGTAACTTAGTTCTTTTTTATTTTTTGTACTTTAGCAAGTTTATTTATTTGTATTTATTTGTAGGAATTGTATTTAATTAATTTATTGATAGTGTAGTGTTAGGTTAATTGTAGGTAGTTTATTTAATTAATTTATTGATAGTGTAGTGTTAGGTTAATTGTAGGTAGTTTATTTAATTAATTTATTGATAGTGTAGTGTTAGGTTAATTGTAGGTAATTGTAGGTATTTTATTTAATTAATTTATTGATAGTGTAGTGTTAGGTTAATTGTAGGTAATTGTAGGTATTTTATTTAATTAATTTATTGATAGTATAGTGTTAGTTTTAATTGTAACTTAGGTTAGGATTTATTTTACAGGTAAATTTGTAATTATTTTAACTATTTTAGCTATTAAATAGTTCTTAACTATTTAATAGCTATTGTACCTGGTTAAAATAAATACAAAGTTACCTGTAAAATAAATATTAATCCTAAAATAGCTACAATATAATTATAATTTATATTGTAGCTATATTAGGATTTATTTTACAGGTAAGTATTTAGCTTTAAATAGGAATAATTTATTTAATAAGAGTTCATTTATTTCGTTAGATTTAAATTATATTTAAGTTAGGGGGGTGTTAGTGTTAGGGTTAGATTTAGCTTTAGGGGTTAATCCATTTATTAGAATAGCGGTGAGCTCCGGTCAGCAGATTAGGGGTTAATAATTGAAGTTAGGTGTCGGCGATGTTAGGGAGGGCAGATTAGGGGTTAATACTATTTAATATAGGGTTAGTGAGGCGGATTAGGGGTTAATAACTTTATTATAGTAGCGCTCAGGTCCGGTCGGCAGATTAGGGGTTAATTATTGTAGGCAGGTAGAGGCGACGTTGTGGGGGGCAGATTAGGGGTTAATAAATATAATATAGGGGTCAGCGATGTTAGGGAACCAGATTAGGGGTACATAGGAATAATGTAAGTAGCGGCGGTTTACGGAGCGGCAGATTAGGGGTTAAAAATAATATGCAGGGGTCAGCGATAGCGGGGGCGGCAGATTAGGGGTTAATAAGTGTAAGGTTAGGGGTGTTTAGACTCGGGGTACATGTTAGAGTGTTAAGTGCAGACGTAGGAAGGGTTACCGCATAGCAAACAATGGGGCTGCATTAGGAGCTGAACGCTGCTTTTTTGCAGGTGTTAGGTTTTTTTTCAGCTCAAACAGCCCCATTGTTTCCTATGGGAGAATCGTGCACGAGCACGTTTTTGAGGCTGGCCGCGTCCGTAAGCAACTCTGGTATCGAGAGTTGAAGCTGCGTTAAAAATGCTCTACGCTCCTTTTTTGGAGCCTAACGCAGCCTTTATGTGGACTCTCGATACCAGAGTTATTTTTATGGTGCGGCCAGAAAAAAGCCAGCGTTAGTTTTTCGGGTCGTTACCGACAAAACTCCAAATCTAGGCCATAGTGACTAAATGTATAATCTGTACTTACCTCAATGACAATATGTGGCTGACACATGGACAATAGTGCCACATGATTGAATTTATGCTCACTCTTGAAATGTACATGCTAATTGTTGGATTAAAACCAGGGGAATTAATGAACTATATTCATAATCTAGATAGGTAGGTTATTAACTGAATTTATAAATATTTTGGGGTGAAATGTTGCACCATGTTCATAATATTTGACATGGTTAGAGTCCAACTTAAAGGATAGGGTTGACACCTTGGCTGCAAGGAGCAAATACCTATTGATGTCATTATGTCACTGCTAAAATTCTCTGTAATGTACACTATTATCAGAGTTATTTAATTGTAAATCCTTGTGACAGTTTACTTAGGACACTCTTTTGAGACTCAAGAAGTGTTGAAGCTTTTGGTACTTTACAAGTGTTTTCTTGGTCAAGTATCCAGCATTACATTTGTATGTGCAGTTTTCCGGAACTTACCTGTCAATAATAATGTCCATGAGAATTTTGCATAAAATTTGGTGGATGATTTAGAGAAAGCCTAAGGGTGATCTGATGTGCTGCAGGCAGAAAATTATGGTTCAGCAAGACTTGTCAGGAATGATTTCTTTTAAAAATGTCATACCTGTTCACACCACGTTTTTAGCATTAGCTGTTTATCTTTTTATCAAAAAGGCATCCAGCATTAGCTGAACATCTGCTTTCTGAAACTATACATACTATGGATTCATAAATTATTAAATCATATATCAAATAGACTTTCATAGTTATTCAGATATCACTTAGCTATTCTCTCTCTCTTCCCCCTCTCTCTCCCCCCTCTCTCTCTCTCCCTCTGTTTCTCCCTCTCTCTTTCTCTCTCTCCCTCTCTCTCTCTATCCCTTTCTCTCTCTCTTTCTCTCTCTCTCTCTTTCCCGCTCTCTCTTTCTCCCACTCTCTCTTTCTCCCACTCTCTGTTTCTCTCTCCCCCTCTCTTTTGCTCTTTCTCCCTCCCTCTCTTTCATATTTTATATTCTGTAGTTGGTATAACAATTAATTGTAACCCATAAAGGGTAGACCAATTTTACAATACACTGTCTCTTTAAATTACAATAGTATACAGTAAAACACTCTCTTACTTACTTAATATTAGAATATTATCTTAGTGGAATTAACACTCAAGACATTGAATGAATTAATACATTCAGACACTCCAGCTAAATATGTCTGACACTGAAAAAAATATAGCTGTTAGTCAAACATTATATACATTATCTCCTGGGTTTATGCACATGCAATTTTATCAGAAGGCTTTAGGTTTCATCCTTTACATAATATTGACAGCTAGTAAAACATAATGAAGGATTTAATAGCTTTGCTTATATTTACAAAAACATACCCAAGGCATGTTTTTACAAATATAAATTGCATGTTTATGACAAGAATTGTATGGGGAACTAAGTCTTAGTATAAGTACACCACACGAATAGTCCCAGATGATGGATATTTCTTCATATAGATTTATGTAATGTACATAGAAGACTAAATTTATTTACTCATATATACTTGATCAAATCAATAAGCAAGGAAGAGCATTTGCAATTGATAAATCAGAAACAAAATAAAAGGACTGCCACCTCCAGCAAATTAATGTATTTAAGCCTATTTTGCTTCTCGGTACCGAACCTCTAACCCAGCGGTCGACAACCAGTGGTCTGTGGCACTGGTGGTCCACAAGAAGATGTGGGTGGTCCTTGACACAATCAAGCAGGAATTATTTTGATAGTGTCACCCCATTGCGCCACAACTCCCTACAGTTAAACAGCAAATCCTAAAAAGTAGGACAAGAAATAGAGGCACCTAGTGTGATACCATAAGGACCAAAGAGATAAAGCAAGTATATATATCTCAAATATACTCACAAACCAAGGTGCAAACCAGTGCAATATTAAGCAGACTGAGACTTTGGAGCCGCTCAGCTGACTCGTGGGTGCAAAGTAAACCAGGAACACATTCTCCCAAGGATTTGCAGGAAAATGACAGGAGCCCAAGTTCGGTTCAAACATCCACCGATACTAGACTTGACCCCAGATGTCCCAGATTCAATCACCAGGAGCAAGGTATATATAACAAAAGGAATTTGCTTTTATTAAAAACAATGATAAATAGGCATAGAGGACACAGTAACGTGTTTCTCAGCGTGACCGCTGTTTCATCAGGCTATAGTGTTCCCATTAGATCTTGCTCCCGATATACAACTAACTGACCAATCACAAATGTATATAATAAAACCCCCACAAAAAAATCACACTTCATTGGTTTACCATTCGGCGTCCATATACCACTGAACCCGCAATCATAGTGAAAGGTGTAATAATAATAGCCAATCTGTATTTGGGTAATGACCCACCTACCGATATATGGCATCCTATTGGTCCCGGAAGCCGACATGGGAACCAATCACACAATTATGTGTGACATACGAGTAACTTCCCATTAGACCCAATAGCATAACCAATTGCAAAATAATGCATAATGCGCCAACAAGTTCGAATATATAGACACATTTGAAACTAGTGGAATGTGCGTTAACGAGCTTATCTCTCCCACTACAACTCCCCCATAAGCTATGATGGCTGCGTGGTCATAACCAATAGGACTCAAGGCGCAAATTACGCCCATACAAACACAAATATTCAGACCAATCGCAACCTCAGAAAATGTAAACATGCCACAGCTAATCGTGTCTCCATATTCGGACGGGAGAGGCACAATGCATAATTTTCACTTTAAACAAATAAAAGATGAGTTTAACAAATATTAAATACATCTTTACATAATCTAACCAAAAAGAACTTGGTAATAGAAAATGACAATCTGCTAGTTAGAATAAATTCAGAAAAGTCTCTAGCTATCGACATCCTCAGCAGCAATAGCATATTCCTACAGATGGAATAATCATATCTAAAATAAAATATATAGATTCTAAGGTGCAAAAATAGGGAAGCTCAAAGTCTAATGTAAATACAGTGTGACAATATGCAAAATGCCAAATACAAGACAATAATAAGAATTGATACATTACTAAAATAAATATAATAAATATAATATTCCTCTATATTAAAATGAATTAAAATTAAATAAATATCTCCCAAATCTATGAATAATATGAAGTAATGTATATATTAGTCAAACCAATAGACTTATCTAATCCATTGGAGGGGGGGGGGGGTAGCAGGTTATATCGGACAACCATGTCGATATTTTAAAAAAGCTGCCAAATCAATATTCATATTGAGACCCAAAGGAGAAAAAGTCTTCAGTTTTTGTATCCAATATGTCTCCCTCTGTCGGAGTCTCATAAACCTATTATATAGGTAAGATGCAGGTATGTGTTCAACAGGGATGATGGTGTAGCAGTCAGGACTCCCATTATGTTTGTTATGACAATGTTTGATGACACTATGTGATTTTTTGATTTTCAATATGCTGCATGAATGTTCGGATCAGCAATGGCTGAACCTCCTGATAGTACGACCAATATATTCCCCCCTCCAAAAACAGTTCATTTTACAATTAATTTTATTTATTTTAAAACACAATTATTTTTTATTTCAAGACAACTTTTACCTACAAGTCAAGGGAACTGCCATGGGTACCAGGTTCGCCCCTAGTTTTGCGAATCTCTTTATGGGATACTTTGAACAACATTATATATTTCAATCGAGATTTGGGGCGAACCTGGTATTCTATGGTAGGTTCATTGACAATCTTATTTTTATTTGGAATGGTTCTAGAGAATTGGCCTGTGAATTTATTGACCATCTAAAAAAGAATGATAGAGGTATTACCTTTACCAGTTCAATTCATGAACAAGAAATCGTTTTTTTGGATTTACATCTAAGCTTTAATGACCGGGGGGGGGGGGGTTGATAGTGCTACACACTTCAAGGCAGTTGATTGTAATAGTTACTTGGAATATTCAAGTAACCATTATCTCCCCTGGAAATAGAATGTTCCATATGGTCAGTTCGAAAGAATAAGACGTAACTGTAGCTCTTTAAATCAATTTGATAAACAAAGTCTTATCTTGAAACAAAGATTTGAAGAAAAATATTATCCTCCAAAAATTATTGAGAGGGGTTATCTACGAGCAAGGGCAGAGAATAGAGATGAATATTTTAAAACCAAAAAGAAAGAGGATGTCCTCCCGAATAAACCAACTTTAAGATTCATTACCCATTACAATTCTAACCATTTATTAATTCGCAAAATTCTTGACAAACATTGGAGGATACTCAAAAGGGAACCCATTTTAAATGAACTAATAGGAGAGAAGGCCACTGTAGTGTTCAAAAGAGCACCTAATCTTAAAAATATTTTAGCACCAAGTAGAATTGTTAAAGAACTTAAGAATACAAATCCAATTGGAAATAATAAGATCCAGAAACAAAATCAAACTCTGGTTTCCAGTATCCCTCGGGTGACACCTGGCACGAAGCCCAAAAGGGGAGCCTTTAAATGTAATATCAAGAATTGTAAAATGTACCAACATATAGGCCACAAACAGAACAATTTCAAGTCTTATGTGACTGGTAAAAGCTACCCTATTAACCATTTAAGGACACAGCTTTCAGTTTGCTCAATTGTTTTATGACTGAAAAATTCCGTCATATGTCCTTAAGAGGTTAAGGGTGTTTTGACATGTGCATCACACTATGTGATTTATTTGTTAACCTGCTCTTGTGGGGTTCAATATATTGGTCGTACTATCAGGAGGGTCAGCCATCGCTGGTCCAAACATTCATGCAGCATATTGAAAAACAAAAATCACATAGTGTCATCAAACATTGTCATAACAAACATAATGGGAGTTCTGACTGCTACACCATAATCCCTGTTGAACACATACCTGCATCTTACATATATAATAGGTTTATGAGACTCCGACAGAGGGAGACATATTGGATACACAAACTGAAGGCTCTTTCTCCTTTGGGTCTCAATATGAATACTGATTTGGCAACTTTTTAAAAATATCGACTTGGTTGTCCGATATAACCTGCTACCTCCAACTCCAATGGATTAGATAAGTCTATTGGTTTGACTAATATATACATTACTTCATATTATTCATAGATTTGGGCGATATTTATTTAATTTTAATTATTTTTAATATAAAGGATTATTATATTTATTATATTTAGTATATTTATTTTAGTAATGTATCAATTCTTATTATTGTCTTGTATTTGGCATTTTGTGAATTGGCACACTGTATTTACATTACACTTTGAGCTTCCCTATTTTTGGACCTTAGAATCTATATATTTTATTTTAGATATGCGTATTCCATCTGTAGTAATATGCTATTGCTGCTGAGGATGTTGATAGCTAGAGACGTTTCTGAATTTATTATAACTAGTGGATTGTCATTTCTATTACCAAGTTCTTTTATTTTCTATTATTTTTTTAATATTTGTTAAACTCATCTTTTATTTGTTTAAAGGGAAAATTATGCATTGTGCCCCTCCCGTCCGAATATGGAGACACGATTAGCTGTGACATGTTTACATTTTCTGGGGTTGTGATTGGTCTGAATATTTGTGTTCGTATGGGCATGATTATGGTTATGACCACGCAGCCATCATAGCTTATGGGGGGGTCGTAGTGGGAGAGATAAGCTTGTTAGCGCACATTCCACTAGTTTTAAATGCATCTATATATTCAAACTTGTTGGCGCATTATACATTATTTTGTAATTGGTTATGCTATTGGGTCTAATGGGAAGTTACTTGTATGTCACACATAATTGTGTGATTGGTTCCCATGTCGGCTTCCGGGACCAATAGGATGCTGTATATCGGTAGGTGGGTCATTACCCGAATACAGATTGGTTATTATTATTACACCTTCCACTACGATTGCAGGTTCAGCGGTATATGGACGCTGAATGGTAAACCAATGAAGTGTGACTTTTTCGTGGGTGTGTTATTATATAAATTTGTGATTGGTCAGTTAGTTGTATATCTGGAGCAAGGTCTAATGGGAACACTATAGCCTGATGAAACAGCGGTCGCGCTGAGAAACGCGTTGCTGTGTTCTCTATGCATATTTATAATTGTTTTTAATAAAAGCAAATTCCTTTTTATATATATATACTGTACCTTGCTCCTGGTGAATGAATCTGGGACATCTGGGGTCAAGTCTAGTATCAGTGGATGTTTGAACTGAACTTGGGCTCCTGTCATTTTCCTGCAAATCCTTGGGAGAACGTGTTCCTGCTTTACTTTGCACCCACGACTCAGCTGAGCGGCTCCAAAGTCTCAGTCTGCTGAATATTGCACTGGTTGTGCACCTTGGTTTGTGAGTATATTTGAGATATATATATACTTGCTTTATCTCTTTGGTCCTTATAGTATCACACTAGGCGCCTCTATTTCTCGTCCTACATTTTAGGATTTGCTGTTTACCTCATCATCTTCATAAGAGAGCTGCCTCCATCATTTACAAGCACGTTTCTGAACACTCATTGGAATTGTGTATTTTAAGACACTTGTAAGAACTACTTCCCCATTCTTTGGGGTGGATAATCTAAGTTTGCTGAACATTCACGAGGATATAAAATATCACTAATTATATTGAGTCATGAATCATTTACCCACTGTTTTATTTTATTATTATTTATTTTATTTTTTTTGAAAAATATTTTTTTATTGAGGTTAAATATAGCAATACAAATAAAGACACCCATAAACAAAGATTCCAATAAATCATACAAGATTAATATAGAGGCACAATAGAAATAGGAATCTATTACAGTTCTAGACATAAATTCTATGAATCTTTGGGGTAGTGTGGACATTCTACTTATAGGGCTTATGAAGTAGTCCGCTGTCTCACCATCCAGTGATAGGACAAGCCAGTCTACCTTATAGGGCTAGTGGAAAGGAATGATGTCCAAGAGAATGTTATATAGGGTGATATGAAACCTCTTTTTTTATAATCTGAAGAAAATAAAAATGGTCCCCGTTTTACATTGGGCATTATGAGCTAGTTTAACTAGGAGAGAGATAGGAAATAGAGGCAAAAGGGGGAGTTGGTAATATAGATAATGGGGTAAGGGTATTTCAGCGGACAAGAGCCGCTCTAGGTGGGATAAGGGGATGGAAGGGGGGGGCGGATCCAAGAGTGATATTAAGGGAGGGGGTAATTAAAGGCTACAGTTGTTGTGAATAGCACCGAATTTAAACTTTAAGATAGCATAGTAAGAGATGTTTATAGGTAGATACCACATAAAAAAAAAGAAAAAATGAAGGAACATATAACATAACTCTACAGGTCTCTCACTGGTGTACTAGATATTCAGTGTACAGTGTTCCTTGTATTTTACAGAGTAAATTAATGAGATCAAATACATTAGCAAATGTAGGGTAAAGCTTACTACAATTGTGAGAATTAGGAAGGGGTCACTCCTATAGACCATGAAACATAAACAGTGGCAACAAATAAGCTGCTAATCACCAGTCTCATATGTTCCCTAAACTTTTTTCAAAAAATATATTATTGGAATGTTTAATTGCTATTAATGTATATGCGGTCCTGAAACCTTCAAAAATATTTATCTGCCCCCTCAGTGTATTAAAAAGCAGGTCCTTGTCAAGTGACCCTCAGACTTAGTCACCCCTTTGGACAAGCAAGGCAAATGAGGCATAATGGATCTTATTATCTTCAGATGACATACCTTACTTAACAATAGGGAAATGAGTACTTTAAAATCTGTAAGTCTATCTCCCAGTATACGCAGGAGTTAGAGGCTGTTCTGGGTACAGGTTGATTGCTTAGGGGACCGGGCAAAGCTTGCTAATGTTTAAAGTCCCAGGAATTACATACCTCACTAGTGTAGGGAAAATATGGCCAGTAGGAGCTATTTAAATATAAACTTACAATAAGATACAAATATAGGACGTAAGGTAATAACAAGTGAGAAAATAAACGGCATTAATACAACGATGAGATAGAAAGTGAACAGCAAAACTAGATAAGAACTATCACAACATGAAATACAGTAAATATCAGCGTTCCTGAAGTCCACTGATTCAAATATAAGAGCACAGTTAGCGTGTCAACCTATGCCCTCCCTTGTATAGAGGTTTATAAGACCAGTATAGTCAGATGTGTGTGGGTAACTTTGTAAGCAGGGAACATGGCGCTGGGTAAAAATCAGGCATGTCTCACTCCGTACGCTAGGGATCCGCATATGAGAGAAACATGTGGAGCAGAGACCTATATTCCCCTGCTTGGGGGCAAGAAAGTACTCAGTGCATGTCCAAGGTTTCAGGGCTTCTGTGGTGTAACTGGGCCACTCAGGGCACCTTGTGTGGGAAAGAGCATGTTCAGCAGAGATCGGGCCAAAAAGTGCTGCTGCAAGTGTCCTCTGATTGCTAATGGAAGACAGCTTGGCTCTCTGTGCAGGCGTCGGAATCTCTTCTGCAAGGTGAAAGACACCGCTATTTGGTACCTGTCCCTCCAGAGCAGACTTGTGATGAATGGAGCTGGGTGCCTCTTGTGCAGTCATGACTCTCGCGGCAATAGAGATCTCCCGGGCCCGGGGGCCGGCCGCATCCCCCGGGGCCCGGGCAAGTGAAAAGGCTGTGGGATCGGTAAATGGTAGAGACTCTGAGGAGTGCTTGATGACTGTGCCCTCTAGCAGCAAAGAAGCCGGTCTTAGTCGGGTCTCTAATCCTCCCTTTTCTAGGGTCTCTGCAGCATCGCAGTTTACACTAGATGGCCATCGGTCAGTCTTCCTGGGCCACTTCTCTTGCGGTTCAGGTAGGAGATCAATCAGTGACATTATATCCATAGCTAGGCATCGAAAATGCTGCTCAAAAAGTCGGTGAATCTTCTGTTCCCAGGCCTGTAACGCCTCCATGTTAGGCAGGTTAGTTGTAAGTAGATGGGATTTAGTGACTCCACGTGGCAGCTTTGGGTGAGGTGTAGCGATGAAAATACACAATTAGAGCATGCCATACACTGCACGTAGTTTGAAGTAGTCAGTATCTGTGTTCAGATGACTAATAGAGAAATCTCAGGCTTTTAGATAAGGATTATTTCTTAATTTTATAGTTGAAAGCCTGGAGCTGCTCTAAAACACGTCTGGCTGCTTAGACAGTTGGCTCCGCCCCCCCTTATTATTATTTTTTATGATTATTATTATTTTTGATACATTGTCTAATATAGAATCATTACTATATTGCATTTGGAATTTTGGTTAACTTTGGCGCACCTCCTTATTAATTTTGCACTGTACTTTGTTGAACTCCCTACAGTGCCTGGCTGGATATCAGTAAGAAACCGACGGAGGAGTTAAGTTACAATCTCCATATGCACGTTGCGTAGTACTTCACTGTTTGTCTTCCTCCCCGGCATCTTCTTTTTTTTTTATTAAATATCTCACTATTTTTCATTCTAATAATTTTATTCCACCTGAATTCCAGTAATTGCCATTCAGCAGATAAGCCATATCCCACCAGAATTATAGTAATTCCCAGTAACATCAGTCGTGGTTAGCTCACATCCATATTGAGAGCTTTCTGATATAAACTTCATTTAGGACTCCAATGTCTGTCCATGATCATAAGTTGTTTTGAATAATTCCTAACTGGGGAGGTAAATTGGAAGTCTTGTGGTCCTTTAAAACATAATTATTTTTTTCTCACTTTGTGCCTCTGTTTCCAGCTTAAAAGTTAGCACTCACCTTTCTTCTGTCATTTGGAAGTATTCTCCCAGTTCTGTCATTCAATTAGTTAATTCAAAAAAATAATTCTTAAAAATGTGTAAATATATACAATATGTAAACTTAAGGGACACTGAACCCAAATTTTTTCTTTCGTGATTCAGATAGAGCATGCAATTTTAATCAACTTTCTAATTTACACCTATTATCAATTTTTTTTGTTCTCTTGCTTTCTTTATTTGAGAAAGAAGGCATCAAAGCTATTTTTTTTGGTTCAGAACCATTGAAAGCACTTGTTTATTGGTGGGTGAATTTAACCACCAATCAGCAAGAACAACCCAGTTTGTTCACCAAAAATGGGCCGGCATCTAAACTTACATTCTTGCATTTCAAATACCAAGATACCAAGAGAATGAAGACAATTTGATAATAGGAGTCAATTAGAAAGTTGCTTAAAATTGCATGCTCTATCTGAATCACGAAAGAAAAAATGTGGGTTCAGTGTCCCTTTAGCTATGGTTATACTAGTTATGTACAGTATGTGTGTGTGTGTATATATATATATATATATATATATATATATATATAATTCATGTAAGTGGTCCCTGAAGTCCGAAGGTTGGTGACCCCTGATCTACATTGTCCTTTAGTTCAGCGGTTTCCAATCAGTGGTCCATGAGAAGATGTTGGTGGTCCTTGATACCATCAAGCAGGAATTAATTTGATGGTGTCACCCCGTTGCGCCGCAACTCCCTACAGTTACTGACTGGATATTGTATTCCACCTGAATTCCAGTAATTACCATCCAGCAGATCAGCCATATCCCACCAGTATTATAGTAATTCCCAGTAACATCAGTCGTGGTTAGCTCACATTCATATTGAGAGCTTTCTGAAATAAACTTAATTTATGACTCCAATGTCTGTCCATGATCATAAGTAGTTTTGAATAATTCCTAACTGGGGAGGTAACTTGGAAGTCTTGTGGTCCTTTTAAACATAATTCTTTTTTCCAACTTTCTGCCTCTCTGTTTCCAGCTTAAAAGTTGGCACTAACCCTTCATCTGTCATTTGGAAGTATTCTATCAGTTCTGTCATTCAATTAGTTAATTCCAAAAAAACAATTTTTTAAAATGTGTAAATATATACATTATGTACACTTAGCTATGGTTATACTAGTTATGTACAGTATGTATGTGTGTATATATGTGTTTATATATATAATGTATGTGTGTGTATATATATATATATATATATATATATGTATATATATATATATATATATATATGTGTGTGTATATATATATATATATATATATATATATGTGTGTGTATATTTATATATATATATATATATATATATATACTGTATACATATATATATATATATAATATATATATATATATATATACTGTATATATATATATATATATATATATATATATACTGTATATATATATATATAATATATATAGATATAAAATTCATGTTAGTGTTCCATGGGATTCAAAATTGTGAGTTTAGTGGTCGCTGAAGTCCAAATGGTTGGCGACCCCTGCTCTAACCTACTGGACATGGGGAAAAACAAAAAGGCAACATTTTGAACCATTTATAGGCCCTTATTCATGTCTTTCACACTCATTTTGTGCCTAATTTATCGACTTGTGTGTTTTAATACAGTGGCTAAATCTGATTACAATGGGAGCGCTAATTTATCTCATGCCGTAAAATTCGAATTTGCCCTTTTACTGGCACACAATACATAAACAAGTGGCTTGTTAATGCTACCGCGAGCTCATGGTAGCAATTAACGCATTGAAAATTAACCAGAGATTAGATCCTCAATGCAGAGACTGTTTCATTTGCCATAGTAAAATTACAGGGGTTTACATTATTTTGGTAGACTTTTTTTTACATTTGTGTGAATGGATGGAAAGGTAAGCTGCAAATGTGAGACTATTAAGGCAACAATTCTGTGTGCAGTTAATACTTTGGGGCTTTATCCATATTAATAATGGATAGCATCCTTGTTCACAGTTGCCATTACCCCAGGACAAGATAAAGTATTTGTATTAGTGGAAGTAAAGAAACAACAAAAAACAACAGATATAATGGATTTGTTACATTTGAGTTGGAACTGTGTTCTGTCTTTTTCTATCCATGTGGTATCTTGTCCATCAACTCACATATGGATTGTTCCTCATTATGTTTCTAGAACCCAATGACCCATGGTCATACCAAAAGTGGACACAGCCATTCCACATCAGTGGAAAGATCTGTCTAAAGCATCTGTCTTGTTTTGCTTAATTAAGGCATTTCCCTCCCTGCTACCCAGAGCACCCACCCACCAATAAAAATAGCCTGATAGTCTTATTTTTAATTATTATTATCTTCACTAAATATAATAATTATAATAATCTCATAGTAATCTTAAAAGATTAAAAAGATCCACATGAGACAAATCATGTTTAATCAGCAAATGTCTGTGTCTGGTTATAAGCAGATCTCTAGGCAATATTGTAAATGGAGAATTACAAAGTTTCTGAGAAGTTAAATATTTACTTATTGAAGACATAGATCAATGTGTTTACATTTGAAACAAATGTGTGTTTCTTGCTTCATTTTTAAATGCAGGCAGTAACAATTTCATCCTTGTGTACTCAATTTTTATCACAAAGAATCAATGCAGCTGGCATGTCCGAGATAATAGAGATTTTTTTTCAGGATTTCTGTCATTTTCAGCTTTGGGCTCATAATATATGTGTTTTATTTTGTGATTGTTGACATTTACATGATGAATTCTACTCATTCACCTTAATGGTGTTTATGAAATAGTCAGAACACGGTTAAAGAGTTGGAAAATTGTAATTGTCTCCAGGTATATATGCCCAATCGTCCATGCTGGTGTAAATAATTACTTACATGACTTGTGCAATAAAAGATAAACAGGTAAATGAGACCCAGGATGCTGAACGCATGCTTTGGTAATGTAGCCTGTGATAAATAATGAACTGCCAGCTTTCAGAAGAATGTCTTAGTTGATAGTTTATTGATGGAAGAGTGGAATATGCAAGAAAATAGAACTCTTTAATGGACATATTCAAATGAGGCTCTTGCTATGTGTCATTCTGGCTGCATTTTAAATAACTTATTTGATAATAGTAGGAAATTTAATGATGTTCTGAAACAAATAAGAAATTCATATGAAAAAAATTAACCCCCCTGAGAATACTGCAACACATAGCTACATAATATCCAGCAGCTCTCTCTGGACCCCAAATGGTTAAAGGGATATAGACTTCAGATCTAAATGTTACGAATGCCTTGCTGTCTGATCATCACAAAGATTCTTGAGCTGGGTTTGCATCTGCTTTAAAAAATATAAACAATTAAAATAAAACAATATATATATATACAGTATATATTCTTTCTATAGCAGAGGAACAGAATTGTCTCATGCTTAACTGTTTGCTGTCTTCTGGGATTTACTAATGACAATATCAGTTACACAACTAATGACATCATCAGAGATTACTGGCTCCATTGGGAATTGCAGAAGACAGAGACAGATCATGTAGGTATGTTGTGTGTGCATTGTTTGTGTGTAGCTTTTGTGTACTGTGTGTGGTTGTGTGTGCATTGTTTGTGTGTAGCTTTTGTGTACTGTGTGTGGTTGTGTGTGCATTGTTTGTGTGTAGCTTTTGTGTACTGTGTGTGGTTGTGTGTGCATTGTTTGTGTGTAGCTTTTGTGTACTGTGTGTGGTTGTGTGTGCATTGTTTGTGTGTAGCTTTTGTGTACTGTGTGTGGTTGTGTGTGCATTGTTTGTGTGTAGCTTTTGTGTACTGTGTGTGGTTGTGTGTGCATTGTTTGTGTGTAGCTTTTGTGTACTGTGTGTGGTTGTGTGTGCATTGTTTGTGTGTAGCTTTTGTGTACTGTGTGTGGTTGTGTGTGTCTATGTTGGTAATAATATATTTCCATTCATTTCAAACACTTTTAGGCGGTCAAACCTCTACTCTCAAATGCTTATTAAACTCATTCACTTCATTCAAACAACACACTCCATCATTTGCATAATCTCTTTCAATAAGTCACTCTGTATGACATTCATTTATCATTTTTCCTCTCCAACACATTCTGTTCACTCACATGTAATTTAAACTAGAGAATAAACTCACAATCAATTTCACACTGAATCTGTCTTTAAAAAAAGACAAACTAGTTAGTATCTTTACTTCCTACAGGCATGGTTGGCAGAACATTGTGATTTTTGTAAACTGATGTAATTTTTTTTCATCTTCTTTAAGTAAATAATTTTTACTGGAGGAGGGTTTAATTTTTTTTTATTATTAATTTTGGTTTTCTTGACGATACCTTACACCAAAATTCTACAGCCTAAAATATGGCAGCACCAATATACTCACTTGACATATTCATAGTGAAACGTTATTATAATACCTATTTTGGAACACCACACCACACATGTAGGCAGTGAATACCAAACTTTCAGTAATGTAACACAAAAAATTCTGCTTAAAACCATGATTATTTTTATTTTGCTTCTTATATTTTTTTGCAGAAATGTTTTTTCAAGTACGCATTATATTTACCTGTTACAGTTATAAAGACCCATTCAAAAATGCTTCCAACAATAAATATGCCCAGTGGACCTAGCTCGTGCCCTGGCCACAACCTCTTGCTTTGGGTTGAACAGGTTTTTTAATAGGAACTTTGTTGACCTGCCTATTGCAGAAATAAATGACAAATTACAAACTTTATATGGATTTAATGGCAATATACAAGCTTTTACATGGTTTTCACATGTAACACAAGGTTGCCAGCTGTCCCTGGACAATTTATAGGGGATTTGGCACGGTTAAGAGGTGTAGGTCATACAAATCTCTACCTTAAGCCCTACCCTTGATTCTACAATGTATATTTTTCATAACTAATCAGTGATTATATTATTTTGAGTTTGGTAATACACAAATTAATGATTTTACTTTTTTGGCTACCAGGTTTACACACACTGCAGTGATTTGACCCTATGACTGCCAGTAGCATATACAGAACAATGGCTTTACACCCCCAAAGTTCCCAGTTAAAATGAGGAGTAGTGATTTTGCCCCAGTGGCTACACAGAAACCTCAGAGCAGTATTTTAACACCTTTGACTTCCAAAAAATAATTACAGGGAGAGTAGTATAATGTTGCTTCGTTCTGAGCCAAATTTTTAATACATAGAAGCCTTAAAGATCTTTAACTGTAGCTGCCACTCAAAAATTGGACAGGATAGATTTTACAGGACAGCCTGATTAGAAATTGGATGCTCCAATTAAATACTAGACACATGGCAACCTAAGTAACACTATTCTTTCTATTACCATGCAACACCTGTCCATATGTGTGAATTACACATCATGATGAATATTTGTTGCATTTCTTTTTGAGCAAGCATGAGAATAAGCATATGGTGTGACTCTTATGGACCTGTATTTCAGTAAACCTGTGCAGAGTAAAAGCTATCACTAAACCAGTGATGGATCTTTCTAGAAGCATTTTTGCTAATACAAGAAAAGCACAAAATGTTTATTTTCAAAATTGTGCATTTGAGCTTTGACTACCATATCCCTTTACATATTATTTATCTCACAATTGAATTTTTTGCAAAAAGAATTGGAAAATGTCAAGCTTTGCACAGACCATGCACTGCATTTAGTGATGAAGTAAACGCGACACGTAGTTGCAGACTTTTTTAGGTTTTATTTTCCCCACAACGTCTTTTTATGGGGCATGATGTCATGGCAAAGTGTCTAACAAATAAGACAAATGAATTCCCCACAGCTAGAATTCACAAACTGGAAATAAATACACTCTGTCACAGGATCAAGTGGGAATGGAATAAGATCTGTGCGGCTTTTGAGACTCAGAAACAATTGGAATACACATCAGTTATACTGACATAGCAGAATGAATGTGTGTACATACTGTGGTATGTTGCCAAGCTGAAACATTGTGTATGCTTATTTTATTATCATTAAACATGTATTATTTTACTTTGACAAAATGAATATTTGGTGAAGAGAGTAAATTAAAACATACATTTCATTGTATATAGTAAACATCACTGTAAACATTGCAAGACACAAATTTTGAGTTTTACTTTATTTATTGTATGAATGAAATTGGTCTCTCAACACCTGCATTTTTTTTTTACAGAGGTGGTAAAAAAATAAAATGTCACAAACATAATCATGTAAAGGGATAAAAAAAACAAGCTAACTTTGGCGCGCAAGCAATATCAGGTTTTTATGTTTGGCTTCTTCCGCACAATGGAAAAATAGCTCGTATTACAAGTTAAAAAATAAACTCCAACGCGAGAGTGCAATTGCGATCTACGCTCGGCGGGTTAGTGCTATGTGAAAGCTTGCGTAAAAGGTAGTGATTTAAAAACAAACAAACACAAAATAAATACATATTGTATACTGTATATACATACAAATACATGTCTAAATATTTGCATGTATGTATATATGTGTGCACTTATGTATTTATGTATTTATATGCATATATAAGTGTGTACATATGTATTTATGTATTCATATGAATATATGTGTGTACATATGTATTTATGTATTTATATGTATATATAAGTGTGTACATATGTATTTATGTATTTATATGTATATATAAGTGTGTACATATGTATTTATGTATTTATATGTATATATAAGTGTGTACATATGTATTTATGTATTTATATGTATATATAAGTGTGTACATATGTATTTATGTATTTATATGTATATATAAGTGTGTACATATGTATTTATGTATTTATATTTGTAAATATAAAAAAAAATGTTGTACTGTGTATTTGAAAATCCTAATATCCATGAAGTCAATCTGTTCTTTGTCAAAATAAATGATACATTTTACGGGACTTGGTAGAGCATTTAGTTTGACAAACCAATTTAACAGTGATGTTTCAGCTCCACACCAAATTAAAAGGACATCATCGATATAGCGAAAGTAAGCTAATATTTCTGGTGTGTCTAGGAGATTGGGGTTTTTCTCAAACTGTGCCACAAAAAGGTTTGCATAGCATGGTGCTACGTTAGAGCCCATGGCAGTCCCTGCTATTTGTAAATAGTAATTATTCTCAAGCTTAAAATCATTTAAGTTCAAGCATAGGTGTAACAGTTCACAATTACATCTGGTGGCGGTCCAATGTAAGGATACTTAGAAAATTGGGCCTGTACAGCAGCAAGTCCCTCCTGATGTGGTATACAGGTGTAAAGATTTTCACGTCCAAGGTGACAAGAATGTCTGGTGCAGTGATGTCTTGTAAGGTGTTTAATTTTAATTTTAATTTAATTTTGTTTAATGTTTTAGTTTTTTTTAAATGCATATATATATATATATATATATATATATATATATATATATATATGTATATTTATATATATATATATATATATATATGAATATAGCTATACCTATATATCTATTCTTACATTAATATTATCACATATGTTAGCACACATGAAGAATTAGTCATCTTAAGGCACGTTTGAAAATATAAAATATTAAAAAATAATATATATAATAATTATTATAGATAAAACATTATACATAAACAATAATATATACAGTATATAAATATATATTTATTTATTTTAAAGAATCTACAATATATATTATTAATATTTTTTAATGTTTTAATTATCGTAGATGTAATAAAAATTTCTTAATAATCCACACATACACGCATATATATATGTATATATGTATATATATATATATTTATATATGTATATATATATATATATATATATATATATACTAAAGTATCAGTAATATTTTTTAATAATTATTATTATTTTTTTATATTTAATATTAAATATTTCCAGATATGCACCTTAAAATAACTAATTCTTCATGTGCGCTAACCTGACACCATGTTAGACCTAAAGCATGAAAACCTATATAAATATGATAATGTAAATAGTGATGTTGCAAACCTAAAAATTTGGGTTCGCGAACGGAGAACTCGAACTTCCACAAAAGTTTGCGAACCGGGCGAACGCCATAGACTTCAATAGGCAGGCGAATTTTAAAACCCACAGGGACTCTTTCTGGCCACAATAGTGATGGAAAAGTTGTTTAAAGGGGACTAACACCTGGACTGTGGCATGCCGGAGGGGGATCAATGGCAAAACTCCCATGGAAAATTACATAGTTGATGCAGAGTCTGGTTTTAATCCATAAAGGGCATAAATCACCTAACATTTCTAAATTGTTTGGAATAACGTGCTTTAAAACATCAGGTATGATGTTGTATCGATCAGGAAGTGTAAGGGTTATACCCGCTTCACAGTGCGCAGTGTAGGTGATATACCTGCCCTGACCATGCTTTGCAGACCAGGTATCAGTGGTCAGATGGACCCTTGCCCCAACACTGTGTGCCAGACATGCCATTATAGCAGACATATGGCTTTGGCGTTGCTTTTTGGTAATTAGAAGGCTGCTAAATGCCACTGCGCACAACACGTGTTTTATGCCCAGCATTGAAGGGGTTAATTAGGGAGCATGTAGGCATCTTGTAGAGTTAATTTTAGCTTAAGTGTAGTGTAGTAGACAACCCAAAGTATTGATCTAGGCACATTTTGGTATATTTCATGCCACCATTTCACCGCCAAATGCGATCAAATAAAAAAAATAGTATTTTCACAAACTTTAGGTTTCTCACAGAAATTATTTACAAACAACTTATGCAATTATGGCATAAATGGTTGTAAATGCTTCTCTGGGATCCCCTTTGTTCAGAAATAGCAGACTTATATGGCTTTGGCGTTGCTTTTTGGTAATTAGAAGGCTGCTAAATGCCACTGCGCACCACACGTGTTTTATGGCCAGCAGTGAAGGGGTTAATTAGGGAGCATGTAGGGGGATTGTAGGGTTAATTTTAGCTTAAGTGTAGTGTAGTAGACAACCCAAAGTATTGATCTAGGTCCATTTTGGTATATTTCATGCCACCATTTCACCGCCAAATGCGATCAAATAAAAAAAAAATTGTTCACTTTTTCACAAACTTTAGGTTTCTCACAGAAATTATTTACAAACAACTTATGCAATTATGGCATAAATGGTTGTAAATGCTTCTCTGGGATCCCCTTTGTTCAGAAATAGCAGACTTATATGGCTTTGGCATTGCTTTTTGGTTATTAGAAGGCTGCTAAATGCCACTGCGCACCACACATGTTTTATGCCCAGCAGTGAAGGGGTTAATTGGGGAGCATGTAGGGAGCTTTTAGAGTTAATTTTAGCTTAAGTGTAGTGTAGTAGACAACCCAAAGTATTGATCTAGGCCCATTTTGGTATATTTAATGCCACCATTTCACCGCCAAATGCGATCAAATTTAAAAAAAACTTATTGTTTTCGCAATTTTAGGTTTCTCACTGAAATTATTTACAAACAGCTTGTGCAATTATGGCACAAATGGTTGTAAATGCTTCTCTGGGATCCCCTTTGTTCAGAAATAGCAGACATATATGACTTTGGCGTTGCTTTCTGGTAATTAGAAGGCCGCTAAATGCTGCTGCGCATCACACATGTATTATGGCTAGCAGTGAAGGGGTTAATTAGGTAGTTTGTAGGGAGCTTGCAGGGTTAATTTTAACTTTAGTGTAGAGATCAGCCTCCCACCTGACACATCAGACCCCCTGATCCCTCCCAAACAGCTCCCTTCCCTCCCCCACCCCACAATTGTCCCCACCATCTTAAGTACTGGCAGAAAGTCTGCCAGTACTAAAATAAAAGTTTTTTTTTAAAAAATATTTTTTTAGCATATTTACATATGCTGTGGTGTAGCATCCCTCCTTAGCCCCCAACCTCCCTGATCCCCTCCAAAACAGCTCTCTAACCCTCCCCATCTGCCTTATTGGCGGCCATCTTGGGTACTGGCAGCTGCTATTATTTCACAGTCAAAAAAGTGTTGTTTTTTTTAAATGTACACTACTGTTACACCAGGTATGAGTGGTGGCACTGGGCAAGTGGGCACAGTATACGCTGTGAGTCTGACACACACACACTGGCAGGCAGGCAACTGCAATTAGATTACACAGGGAAAAAAAAGCAGACTGATGTTCTAGCCCTAAAAAGGGCTTTTTGGGGTGCTGTCCTTACAGCAGAGATCAGATGAGTCCTTCAGGAATGTAGTGGACACTGAATACACTAGCCTAGCTATCGATTTCCCTATTAAATCAGCAGCAGCTACACTGTCCCTCCTCTCACTAAGAATGCAGCTAAAATGTATGCTGTCCAGGAGATGTGAGGGTCTGGGAGGGAGGGTCTGCTGCTGATTACTGCTGATTGGCTGTAATGTGTCTTCTGACTGTGAGGTACAGGGTCAAAGTTTACTCAATGATAAAGAATAGGGGGCGGATCAAACATCGCATATGTTCGCCCGCCGTGGCGAACGCGAACATGCTATGTTCGCCGGGAACTATTCGCCTGAGAACTATTCCCGACATCACTAAATGTAAATTTAAAATGTAAATATATACCTATATATCTATATGAATAGATATATAGGTACATATATACAGTATATATATATATATATATATATATATATATATATATATATACCTATCACATATATATTTAAAAAAAATAACATTTTCTTGCATGTGAAGAACATTGGAATGTGAAATATTAATAACTCCTGTCGGGTTAGCACAATCGATAATTGTTAGGTTTTTTCTTCTGCGCTCTCCATTGAAGTCGGGGAAGAAAAGTTAAAGTGTTCACAATATACGAGATCAAGAAGTTAGATTGTCCCGGGTTTTGCTCACTCACAAACTTCTTACTTTAAACTTGTAATACGTAAGCTACCAGAAGCACGAAAAAAGCTTACTTCTAGTGAAGCGGAAGCGCTAAATATCTCTCCACTTGTAATCTAGCCCAAAATTGGGCCAACAAAAACAATGTATATATGTATAATTCTAACATCACACCAATGTTTAAATGTAGTCAGGTTTTTGACATCTTTACATCAACCAAATATTATATAGATGGTCATGTGACAAAAAGAAAAAAGGGACCATGCTTTGTAATGTAAGATCTCTAATATGATTTGGCTTATATATATTTTTTTTGGCTCATTGTCCTTCACAAATGTATTCTATATCAGTGAACTAAGTATCTAGTATTCTAAGGGGCCTATCTATTATGTGTCTGCCCGACATGATCCGAACAGTGGATCATGTCCGACAGACATCGCTGAATGCGGAGAGCGTATTGCACCAGCAGCTCTTGTGAACTGCCGGTGCAACACCGCCCCCTGCAGATTCGCTGCCGCTAGCAGGGGGGTGTCAATCAACCCAATCATATTCGATCGGGTTGAATTGCGGCAATGTCTGTCCGCCACCTCAGAGCAGGCGGACAGGTTATGGAGCAGCTCGCCAGGCTCGCCAGAAACACGGGGCTTTAAGCTCCATACAGAGCTTGATAGATAGGCCCCTAAATATTAACCAGTTTTAATCAACCTAAGGGTAATTAGAGGATCATGTTAATTCAAATTTAAAAGTAAAGCTTCTAATCTTTCATGTGTTTATTTTTTGCTGCAACATAATTTCAGTGACCCCTTATTTTATTAACCCCTTAAGTACAACAGCACTTTTCCATTTTCTGACCGTTTGGGACCAATGCTATATTTACATTTCTGATGTGTTTGTGTTTAGCTGTACTTTTCCTCTTACTTATTTACTGTACCCACACATATTATATACCGTTTTTCTCACCATTAAATGGACTTTCTAAAGATACCATTATTTTCATCATATCTTATATATTACTTTAAAAAAATTATAAAATATGATGAAAAAATGGAAAAAAACACATTCGGCCAGATTACTAGTTTTGCGTTAGAGGCTATGCGGTGCTAACGAGCAGTTTGTCTCAACGCTCACTTACCTACAGCACTTGTATTACAGGTTTTTACAATCCCGGTGTTAACAGGCAAGAAGTGAGCGTAGAGCAAAATTTTGCTCCTTAACGCACTCCAATACCAGCGCTGCTTAAGTCAGCGGTGAACTGGTTGTACGTGCTCGTGCACGATTTCCCCATAGGAATCAACGGGGAGAGCCGGCTGAGAAAAAGTCTAACACCTGCAAAAAAACTCAGTAACCCAGCCCCATTGATTCCTATAGGAAATAAAATGTATTTCTACACCTAACACCCTAACATGAACCCTGAGTCTAAACACCCCTAATCTTACCCTTATTAACCCCTAATCTGCCGCCCCAGACATCGCCGACACCTGCATTATATTTTTTAACCCCTAATCTGCCGCTCCGGACACCGCCGCCACTTACATTATACTTATGAACCCTTAATTTGCTGGCCCCAACATGGCTGACACCTACATTATATTTATTAACCCCTAATCTGCCACCCCCAATGTCGCCGCATCCTACCTACACTTATTAACCCCTAATCTGCTGCTCCCAACGTCGCTGCCACTATAATAAACATATTAACCTCTAAACCGCAGCACTTCCGCCTCGCAAACATTAGTTAAATAGTATTAACCCCTAATCTGCCATCCCTAACATTTCCGCAACCTACCTACATTTATTAACCCATAATCTGCCGCCCCATACTAAATGTATTAACCCCTAAACCTAAGTCTAACCCTAACACCCCCTAACTTAAATATAATTACAATAAATCTAACTAAAAATACCTATCATTAACTAAATAATTCCTATTTAAAACTAAATACTTACCTATAAAATAAACCCTAAGCTAGCTACAATATAACTAATAGTTACATTATAGCTATAGCTTAGGGTTTATTTTTATTTTACAGGCAAGTTTGTATTTATTTTAACTAGGTAGAATAGTTACTAAATAGTTGTTAACTATTTAATAACTACCTACCTAAAATAAATACAAAAGTACCTATAAAATAAAACCTAACCTAAGTTACAATAACACCTAAATTAAAAACAATGAAATAAATTAAATGATATTAGCTAAAGTACAAAAAAACAAACACTAAATTACAGAAAATAATAAACAAATTACAAGATATTTAAACTAATTAGACCTAATCTAATAGCCCTATCAAAATAAAAAATGCCCCCCCAAAATAAAAAAAACCCTAGCCTAAACTAAACTATCAATAGCTCTTAAAAGGGCCTTTTGTGGGGCATTGCACCAAAGTAATCAGCTCTTTTACCTGTAAAAAAAAATACAAACAACCCCCCCAACAGTAAAACCCACCACCCACACAACCAACCCCCCAAATAAAATACTATCTAAAAAACCTAAGCTCCCCATTGCCCTGAAAAGAGCATTTGGATGGGCATTGCCCTTAAAAGGGCAGTTAGCTCTTTTGCGGCCCGAACCCTAATCTAAAAAATAAAACCCACCCAATAAACCCTTAAAAAAAAATCTAACACTAACCCCCTGAAGACTGGACATCCATCCTCAAGGAAGAGGCAGAAGTCTTCATCCAATCGTGCTGAAGTCCTCAACAAAGCCGGGAGAAGTCTTCATCCAAGCCGGACGAAGTGGAACTCCAAATTAGAAAGTTGCTTAAAATTGCATGCTTTATCTGAATCACAAAATTAAAAAATATGGGTTCAGTGTCCCTTTAACTGTGTATTTCATGCTTTAGGTCTAACATAGTGTCAGGTTAGGGCACATTAGTTATGTTAAGACATGTTATATAAATATTGAATATAAAATATTTAAAAATATTAATAATAATTATTAATAATTATTATAGTTAAAACATTCTAAATAATCCATAGAATATATATATATGTTTTTTTTGTTTTTTTTAATATATATATATATATATATTCCAGAGAGTGCAGTGTTTTATTTGGAATATGAGTGCATGCTAGCACCCTGGCTGTTGTTTTTGTAAGTGAAACTACAGAACCACCATTGTACAGTTCTATATCAGAATCTATAATAATTATTAATAATTATTATTAACATGTTTTAATTTTCTAATTATTGATATAGATGTTCTAAAAAATTCTAAATAATCCACAGAATATATATATATATATATATATATATTTAATTTTGGGTTTAGCACACTTGAATAAATGCAATCGGGTTAGCATGTGAGTATGGGTGTTAGATTTTTTTCCAATTTGCACACTCCTTGGAAATCTATTGGAGAAAAAAACGTGATATTTGAAGTTCCACTTTATGTGCATGTCGGTTTTTCGCTTGTGCGCTAACTTTTTACTTTCAACTCATAATATGAACGCAACCCAACACGTGCAAAAAGCCTCCTTTGCCAAGCAAAGTTAATGTGCGAGCAGGAGCGCTAAATAGCGTTCCACTTGTAACCTAGCCCTTTGTGTTCCTGGATAGTTATAGATATATAATTAAGTATTCTGTTCCTGTCTCAAGGGCTCTCATTGGTAATTATTCTTTAATAATGTTTTAGGCGTACTTCCCTGCAAGATTGAATAGGCGTTATGGGCTGTTTAGTTGTAAATATATGCATATATTACCTTGCTGGATTAATCAATATCCTGAAAAGTTTTATCCCTATAATAAGATTTAAGCTTTTATGGTTTAACCTTTTGCTATATCTTTAAAAAATATGAATAAAAATGTGTGATATATTATAAAATAAGATGACGCAACCAACTATTGAAATATTAGGATATCACTTAGTTCCTTACTAAGGCACCCAGCACTTTCTTTCAATAGAGCCTGAAGTCAAATCTCAATACAGAATAGTTTGGTTTCCAGTTGACTAACATAAAATATTATTGACAAAAACAAAATAATAGCAAGCATAGATACAAAATTGGAATGCACTGGTGATATTTCATTATATTATAATACTGTTTAGTGCTGTGTTATTTTAACAGAACAATTTGGATAGTATACAATTTAACAGAAACAATCAATTTTATTTTGGTAACAACTGTTATGTTGCTCAACTTATCTATGTTTCTGTCTGTACACTATGCAAGGAAGAAGTAGAAAAATAATAAATGTATGTAATAACCATACTTATGATACAACATAATTTATGTAAGAACTTACCTGATAAATTAATTTCTTTCATATTGGCAAATGCCTATAAATACACCCCTCACCACACCCACAATTCAGTTAAACGAATAGCCAAGTAGTGGGGTGATAAAGAAAGGAGTAAAAAAGCATCAACAAAGGAATTTGGAAATAATTGTGCTTTATACAAAAATTCATAACCACCAAAAAAAGGGTGGGTCTCATGGACTCTTGCCAATATGAAAGAAATTAATTTATCAGGTAAGTTCTTACATAAATTATGTTTTCTTTCATGTAATTGGCAAGAGTCCATGAACTAGTGACTTATGGGATAGCAATACCCAAGATGTGGAACTCCACAGAAGAGTCACTAGAGAGGGAGGGATAAAATAATAACAGCCATGTTCCGCTGAAAAAAACTTAATCCAAAACCCAAAATATAAGTTTATTCTCATAATGAAAAAAGAAAAAACTTAAACATAAGCAGAGGAACCAAACTGAAACAGCTGCCTGAAGAACTTTTCTACCAAAAACTTCTTCCGAGGAAGCAAATACATCAAAACGGTTGAAATTAGTAAATGTATGCAAAGAAGACCAAGTTGCTGCTTTGCAAATCTGATCAACTGAAGCTTCATTCTTAAAAGTCCACAAAGTGGAGACTGATCTAGTAGAATGAGCTGTGATTCTCTGAGGCGGGACCTGACCCGACTCCAAATAAGCCTGATGAATTAAAAGCTTTAGCCAGGATGCCAAGGAAATGGCAGAAGCTTTCTGACCTTTCCTAGGACCAGAAAAGACAACAAATAGACTAGAAGTTTTTTTGAAATCTTTAGTAGCTTCAACATAATATTTCAAAGCTCTTACAACATCCAAAGAATGCAAGGATCTCTCCAAAGAATTCTTAGGATTAGGACACAAAGAAGGAACAACAATATCTCTATTAATGTTGTTAGAATTCACAACCTTAGGTAGAAATTTAAATGAAGTCCACAAAACTGCCTTATCCTGATGGAAAATCAAAAAAGGAGATTCACAGGAAACAGCAGATAATTCAGAAACTCTTCTAGCAGAAGAGATCGCCAAAAGGAACAATACTTTCCAAAAAAGTAGTTTAATGTCCAAAGAATGCATAGGCTTCAAACGGAGGAGCCTGTAAAGCCTTCAAAACCAAATTAAGACTCCATGGAGGAGAGATTGATTGAACGACAGGCTTGATACAGACCAAAGCCTGCACAAAACAGTGAATATCAGGAAACTTAGCAAACTTTCTGTGAAATAAAACAGAAAGAGCAGAGATTTGTCCCTTCAAGGAACTTGCAGACAAACCTTTATCCAAACCATCCTGAAGAAACTGTAAAATTCTAGGAATTCTAAAAGAATGCCAGGAGAATTTATGAGAAGAACACCATGAAATATAAGTCTTCCAAACTTGATAATAAATCTTCCTAGAAACAGATTTATGAGCCTGTAACATAGTATTAATTACTGAGTCAGAGAAACCTCTATGACTAAGCACTAGGCGTTCAATTTCCATACCTTCAAATGTAATGATTTGAGATCCTGATGGAAAAATGTACCTTGAGAAAGAAGGTCTGGCCTTAATGGAAGTGGCCAAGGTTGGCAATTGGACATCCAAACAAAATCCGCATACCAAAACCTGTGAGGCCATGCTGGAGCTACCAGCAACACAAACAAATGTTCCATGATGATCTTGGAAATCATTCTTGGAAGGAGAACTACAGGAGGGAAGATATAAGCAGGTTGGTAACACCAAGGAACTGCTAATGCATCCACTGCCTCTGCCTGAGGATCCCAGGACCTGGACAGGTACTTGGGAAGTTTCTTGTTTAGATGAGAAGCCATCAGATCTATTTCTGGATGACCCCACATCTGAACAATCTGAGAAAACACATCTGGATTGAGCGACCACTCCCCCGGATGTAAACTCTGACGACTGAGATAATCCGCTTCCCAATTGTCTATACCTGGGATATAAATCGCAGAAACTAGAAAGGAGCAGGATTCCGTCCAAGCAAGTATCTGAGATACTTCTTTCATAGCTTGGGGACTGCAAGTCCCACCCTGATGATTGAGATATGCCACAGTTGTGATATTGTCTGTCTGAAAACAAATGAACGGTTCTCTCTTCAACAGAGGCCAAACCTGAAGAGCCCTGAAAATAGTATGGAGTTCTAAAATATTGATTGGTAATCTTGCCTCTTGAGATTTCCAAACCCCTTGTGATGTCAGAGATCCCCAGACAGCTCCCCAACCTGAAAGACTTGCATATGTTGTGATCACAGTCCAGGTTGGACAAACAAAAGAGGCCCCTTGAACTATACTATGGTGATCTGACCACCAAGTCAGAGAGAGTTGAACATTGGTATTTAAGGATATTAATTGTGATATCTTTGTATAATCCCTGCACCGTCAACATACAAAGATGGAGAGGTCTCATGAAAATGAGCAAATGGGATTGCGTCTGATGCTGCAGTCATGAGACCTAAAACTTCCATGCACATAGCTACTGAAGGGAATGATTGAGACTGAAGGTTCCGACAAGCTGAAACGAATTTTAATCGTCTCTTGTCTGTTAGAGATAGAGTCATGGACACTGAATCTATCTGGAAACCTAAAAAGGTGACCCTTGTCTGAGAATCAAAGAACTTTTTGGTAAATTTATCCTCCAACCATGTCTTTGAAGAAACAACACTAGTTGATTTGTGTGATATTCTGCAGAATGTAAAGACTGAGCTAGCACCAAGATATCATCCACATAAGGAAACACCGCAATACCCCGCTCTCTGATTACAGAGAGTAGGGCACCGAGAACCTTTGAAAATATTCTTGGAGCTGTCGCTAGGCCAAATGGAAGAGCGACAAATTGGCAATACTTGTCTAGAAAAGAGAATCTCAGAAACTGATAATGGTCTGGATGAATCGGAATATGAAGATATGCATCCTGTAAGTCTATAGATGACATGCCCTTGCTGAACAAAAGGCAGAATAGTCCTTATAGTCATCATTTTGAAAGTTGGCACTCTTACATAACGATTCAACATTTTTAGATCCAGAACTGGCCTGAATTAATTTTCTTTCCTTGGGACAATGAATAGATTTGAATAAAACCCCAGACCCTCTTCCTGAAACGGAACTGGTAAGATTACCCCTGAAAGCTCCAGGTCTGAAACACACTTCAGAAAAGCCTGAGCCTTTACTGGATTTGCTGGGATGCGTGAGAGAAAAAATCTTCTCACAGGAGGTCTTACTCTGAATCCTATTCGGTACCCTTACTCTGAATCCTATTCGGTACCCTTGAGAGACAATACTCTGAATCCATTGATTTTGGATAGAATCTGCCCAAATGTTTTGGAAGAATCTTAATCTGCCCCCTGCCAGCTGAGCTGGAATGAGAGCCACACCTTCCTGCAGACTTGGGGGCTAGCTTTGGTTTCTTAAATGGTTTGGATTTACTCCAACTTGAAGAAGGTTTCCAATTGGAACCAGATTCTTTGGGGGAAGGATTAGGTTTATGTTCCTTATTTTGTCGAAAGGAACGAAAATGATTAGAAGCTTTAGATTTTCCCTTAAGTCTTTTATCCTGAGGCAAAAAACTCCCTTCCCCCCAGTGACAATTGAAATAATCGAATCCAACTGAAAACCAAATAATGTATTACCTTGGAAAGAAAGAGATAGCAATCTAGGCTTAGATACCATGTCAGAATTAAAATATTTGAGCCACAAAGCTCTTCTAGCTAAAATAGCTAAAAACATATATTTAACGTCAATTTTGATGATATCAAAAATGGCATCACAGATAAAATGATTAGCATGTTGAAGCAAGCGAATAATGCTAGACAACTCAGGATCCATTTCCTGTTGCACTAAGCTTTCCAGCCAAAAAGTTGATGCAGATGCAATATTAGCCATAGAAATGGCAAGCCTGTGAAGAAAACCAGAATATAAATAAGCTTTTATTACGATTTTTTAAACCTTGAAGAAGGAATAAAAGAAGTACCAGGCCTATTCCATTCCTTAGAAATCATATCACAAATAGCATCAGGAACTGGAAAAACCTCTGGAGTAACCATAGGAGGTTTATATACAGAATTTAAATGTTTACTAGTTTTAATATCAAGAGGACTAGTTTCCTCAATATCTGTAATCAACACCTCCTTTAAAAAGAAACAAATATACTCCATTTTAAATAAATATGTAGATTTGTCAGTGGAAGGATCCTCTAAATCAGATAGATTCTCATCAGAGAAGGATAATTCAGTATACTGTCGATTATTTGACATTTCATCAATTTTATGAGAAGTTTTAAAAGACCTTTTAAGTTTATTAAAAGGCGGGATGGCAGACAGCATCAGCAATAAAATCTTTTATATTCACAGGTATATCATGTACATTAGATGCTGAAGGAACAACAGGCATTGTACTATTACTGATGGACACATTCTCTGCATGTAAAAGCTTATCATGACAACTATTACATACCACAGCTGGAGATATAATCTCCACAAATATACAACAAATGCACTTAGCTTTGGTAGAACTGTTATCATGCAACAGGGTTCCAACAGTGATTTCTGAGACAGGATCAGATTGAGACATCTTGCAAATGTAAGAGAAAAAACAACATATAAAGCAAAATTATCAATTTCCTTATATGGCAGTTTCAGGAATAGGAAAAAAATGCAAACAGCATAGCCCTCTGACTTTGAAAAAAGGCAAGAGGCATCTAGGAATGGGGCTTAAAATAATGAAATTATTTGGTGCCAAGTATGACGCACAACGCAAACTGAATTTTTTTTGATGCTAACAACATCCAGAAATGACACACTCGCCTTATTGAAGATGCAACCTTGTACAAGGAACTCAGCGTCAACTAAAACGCCTGAAATTTGCATCATCGGAAGTACCTTCGCGCCAAAAATGACGCAATAAACTTTGACATTTTGCCCCCTCGCAAGCCTAATTTTGCCTGCGAAATTTAATGAAAAAACAGTCAATTGAGAAAGGACTATACCCCAGGTAAGAAAAATATTTTCCTAAATATGTTTTTTTCCCAAATATGAAACTGATAATCTGAAAAGGGAAATATACATAAACCTGACTCATGGCAAATATAAGTACAATACATATATTTAGAACTTTATAAAAATGCATAAAGTGCCAAACCATAGCAGAGAGTGTCTTAAGTAATGAAAACATACTTACCGAAAGACACCCATCCACATATAGCAAAGAGCCAAACCAGTACTGAAACAGTTATCAGTAGAGGTAATGGAATATGAGAGTATATTGTTAATCTGAATAAGGGAGGTAGGAGATGAATCTCTACGACCCATAACAGAGAACCTATGAAATAGATCTCCCGCGAGGAAAACCATTGCATTCAATAGGTGATACTCCCTTCACATACCTCTGATATTCACTGTACTCTGAGAGGAATCTGGCTTCAAAATGCTGAGAAGCGCATATCAACGTAGAATCTAAGCAAAAACTTACTTCACCACCTCCATAGTAGGCAAAGTTTGTAAAACTGAATTTTGGGTGTTGTGAGGGGTGTATTTATAGGCATTTTGAGGTTTGGGAAACTTTGCCCCTCCTGGTAGGATTGTATATCCCATACGTCACTAGCTCATGGACTCTTGCCAATTACATGAAAGACACTGCATCCATAGCCTAATAATGGAGGCATAAGTAAGGGATATTTCAATATACATTGCAGTATACAGAAAGAGAGGTGAGAGAGAGAGAGAGAGAGAGAGCGATAGAGAGACAGATAGAGAGATAAATGATAGATAGATAGATCGATACTGTAGATAGATAATAGATAGATAGATAGATAGATAGATAGATAGATAGATAGATGATATATAGAAATATTTAAACAGATTCAAGTTTGTTTATATCTTTTTGAAGATATGGCCTCCGGAACTGCACACAATACTCAAGATGAGGCCTAACTAATGATCTGTAAAGTGGCATAAGTACCTTACTATTTCTGCTGAAAATACCTCTACCAATACATCCAAGCATTCTACTGGCCTTACTCACTGCAGTACTACATTGTTTACTAAAGTTGAAATAATCTGAAATAATATTACCCAAGTCCTGTTCCTCATTTGTAACAGTCAGTAAAGTGTCATTGAGTCTGTAATTAACGTTTGGATATGCCTGCTTTTATGTTTTTCAGTGTTAAACTCTAGATCCCTGTCATTTATCCAATCATCTAATCGTTGTATATCACTTCTCATTTTGTCTACCCCCCCCTGGAACATCTACTATATTTACAAATTTAATCTGCAAGCAGACATACTTTCCCCTGTAGCCCTTTGTTGACATCTCTGATAAATATGACCCCAGAACTGACCCCAAATGAACACCACTAGTAAAAGCCACCTCTGCTGAAAGACACTCTGTCGAGTTCATATTTTTTGAGTCTAGACCAAGGAGATACAGTTTGTAAATTAGTTTGTTGTGTGGAACAGTGTCAAATGCTTTGCTGACATCTAGATATTTTACATTAACTGCTCCACCCTGGTCTAATACTTTTGTTATATAATCAAAGAAGTCAATAAGATTAGTCTGACATGATCTCCCTGAAGTAAAACCATGCTAAATTGTGTTATGTAAGTCACAATTCTTTTTTTTTAAAGACTTTCCACATAGAAAGATAGATAGATAGATAGATAGATAGATATAGATAGATAGTAAGATAGATAGATAGTAAGATAGATAGATAGATAAAGTTAGATAATTAAGTTTCAGTATGCACTCTTAAAGGCACAAATATGAAGGTTTAATGGACAGGAGTCTGGTTTAAAGGGACAATATTAAACTTTTTAATTACAAGACATTTCTGTTGTGTTGCTATAGAATAACATATCAGCCATGTCTAAACATGATATTTTTTTTACAAATTAACATCTTGTTTGCTACAATAGATTTTTAATAGCCAAACCCCACTCACCACTTGACTTATTTGGAGAAGCCAGTCTGCAGAAAACAAGGCTAGCCCCAGCTCTGAATTAAAAAATCCACAATTTAAATTACAAGAAAATTGGCCAAATAATTAAGTATATTGCAAACTTGTTTCCTACGCATAACTAAACATTTTATCTTAAAATCTCAAGGTACTTACTGTCCCTTTAAGCTGAACAATATTTGTCTGGGAAAAATACTGAAAGAAATGACAAATAAGATTCCAGTTTCAGGAGATTCTCAATAGCTTAATTAAATACTTGGGTAGTTATTCACTTTCATTAACAGCTAACAAAATATTTTTTTTCTCTTAATAAATCAATGGTTGAAACATTTGCCCTAAAATGTATCTTCAACTAGATTTTAATTAGTCCATGTTGCCTCTTTGAGGCCTATCTATCAAGCTCCGAATGGAGCTTGAAGGGCCGTGTTTCTGGCGAGGCTTCAGACTCGCCAGAAACACAAGTTTTTGGAGCAGCGTTCTAAAGACCGCTGCTCCATAACCCTGTCCGCCTGCTCTGATGAGGCGGACAGGAATCGCTGCAATTCAACCCAATTGAGTATGATCGGGTTGATTGACACCTCCCTGCTGGCGGCCCATTGGTCGCGAGTCTGCAGGGGGCGGCGTTGCACCAGCAGCTCTTGTGAGCTGCTGGTGCAATGCTGAATACGGAGAGCGTACTGCTCTCCGCAATCAGCGAGGTCTTGCGGACCTGATCCGCACTGTTGGATCAGGTCCGCAAGACCTTTGTTAAATTTTCCTCTATATGAATAATTTCTTCTTTTTTATCTGTCTTGTCTCTATTGTATATACTTATGTTCATATTAGTCCTCTGATTATTCTAAAAGAAATAATTTAGCTACTGTATATTTCCCTTAATTTACATGGAACAATATTTCAATTCTATTTATTCTATTTTACACTTTTGAGTTATAGATCACAAAGTGGGGGAAAATTCCTGGTGATCCTATATGTTATTCTTAAAAATCTTTAACCCGTGGGATATCAACTCATTGCAATATATTTTAGAAGGTAAGGAGTTAATTGTACTAATGGTATTTAACCCATTGAGTATCAACTCACTGCAGTATTTTCTAGTGGCTAAGGGTTTAATTGTATTGATGATTTTGCATGGTAAACATACAGTATTATGAGTTGGTTATGGAATCAATACACAACATGAAATGTTATACACTGCATTTATCTTTGGAAGAAAAATGAATAATAAATACAAGTGGATAATAAGACAGACATGAAATAATGCTCTTTAGGTGTTAGGGTGAGAATTGAATGATGCAGGTGGTTATGGCGATACAAGACCTACCAGTGTTATGAGGTTAAACAGTTTTAAGCACAGAGCATATGCCTTGGCACGTAATTTAACTGGAAACACACAAATTATTCATGAGACTTTGTGGTCACTAGTTGATCAGTTGGATTCACAGATTAGGGGTTGTCTGCATTGCACCTTTCATCAGTAGTAACTCCCTGGACAATTTTAATCAATTGTTTTCACAAATGTAAATTAGAGTAATTATGTCTTTGATTGCAAATGTCAGTTAGACAAAAGTGGTACATTGCAACATACCTTAATTATAATGGAGTGGTTCTATCAGTATAACAGACCATCTATAGCTGATTGAATTGGAGACACATTATGCTTGAACGTTGTATGGTGATTAATCAGGCATTTAAGCTCACAGTAGACATAAAGAGCATACACATCATAATCCATGAACAGGAAATCATACAGGATAACTTGGTCTAATGAATAAATGCAACGTGAAATACTACACAGTCGCTTCCTGTCTTGATGTTCTCACATTGTTCTTTTATAGCATTTGCACTACTCCTTAATGAATACAAAAATATTCCATACTTGAGCCAATAGAAAAACATATACCTGGGTTCCCTTTAATCGCCCACTTATGGCACTGAAAAAGGCAAAGTTTAAGGATTTGGACAAAAGCTTACTTTCATTTGCAGCATGTTGTTGCATGTCTTCTAAAGGGCTGATCAAGAGGTATCAATTAGCTAGGGAAGTTATATTTATAGTGACAAATTGGTTGTTAGGCAAAACAGTTTCCTTTAGGCATAAACATTTAAACTGGCATCCTCAACAAGTTTAATAGGCGTTCCATTATCTCACATTCCATCTTGACCTCTTAGTCAATCTGATGTTGCACTGGAGATGTATTAAAGGGACATAATACTCATATGCTAAATCACTTGAAACTGATGCAGTATAACTGTAAAAAGCTGACAGGAAAATATCACCTGAGCATCTCTATGCAAAAAAGGAAGATATTTTATCTCACAATCTCCTTAGCTCAGCAGAGTAAGTTCTGTGTAAAAAGTTATACTTCACCTGCTCCCAGCTGCAGGTTAAAAAAAAAATAATGAAGAAATGAACAGCAGCGAATCAGCATCAGCAGTGCTGAGGTCATGAACTCTTTTACTGAGATCTCATGAGATTTGACTTAACTCTCATGAGATTTCATAGTAAGCTTCCTTTACCTGATTGGTGAAATAATATGAGAGTGCACGAGGCTCATCCCCTAAACTGTCCTAGGACAGACACACTAAAATGCTGCTTAGAAATCCTTTACAATGGGAGGTGGCTACTGAGGAACTTTTGAGGTAAAGTATATTTCTTTTTTACATAGAGATGTTCAGGTGATATTTTCTAGTCAGCTTTTTACAGCTATGCTGCATCACTTTCAAGTGTTTAAACATTTGGGTATCATGGCCCTTTAAGCAGAGATGATGGAAGTAAATACTTGTGTCGCTTTGTTTGCACAAATTAGACAAAGTAGTATTAAAGTATAAAAATCAGACTCTGTGTATATAACATATTAATGTAATAGATTTTAAAGTAAAGGTGTCTGCTTATAACCCAGGGACATTACTGATTAAGAATATTACTAGCGGAAAAGCATAAATATTTTGCTGGATGCTCACTGTTATCTTGCACTTAGACCCGCTAAGAATAACACACAGTTTAGTATAACAAGTGGAAGGTAAAAAAAGGTTCACCAAAGAATCTGCACATGTCTGGCACTTTTAGCACGTTCTATATTTTTAATGGAAAGTGCACTAGCACTCATATTACAAGTGGTGAGAAAAACGTAGTACTGTTTTTCAGCGGCATATACATATATTTTAAATAGAAAGACAACGTTATGTAAAAAAAATATATATATTATATCACAGTTTTAAAAAAAAATATGGTATACATATCACAGTTGACTGTAGATATTTGCAAATTACAGTAAAACCGTGGTAAAAAAAAGTCTGGCTAGGCAAGTGCTGCTGTCTTTTAAATATGTGATTTTTTTCTGTTTTTATATGCATTGGAGGTTTTGAGTATTTTATTAGCGTATAACATCTTATTATGATTGGATTGTGATTTTTATACTGTGATTTGCAAATATCTATATTCAACTGTCTTAATATGTGATATGTATGTGATATTTATTAAAAGTGTGATATAAAATATTTTCTTGTGGTGTCTAATTTTAGACATAGCTCTCTCTTTCTATGTAAAATATTGCTTCTTTTTGTTGGGAATATAATTATTGTCATTGAGAGTAACACTAGATTGCACTCTCTTAATTTTTTTTATTACTGGCATATGCATATATGCTTTGAGGGCTCATGCAAAAGCATTCACGTTAAAAGATATGGCGGTCGTTTGTATTGTGCCAGTGAAAATGTAATTTGTGTCATAAAAGCCACTAATAGCTGTATGAGATTCTGTGGTGAATGAATACTGCTCTCATGGGAAAACTTGTCTCATTGCTATGGTCAGAATCTAGATATAAATTTGACTATGCACTTTAGTCACTGTGCAATCTCTGTGATCACACATTGAAAAGTAACCTTCCGCCGGGATGAAGATAGGAAGATGAACCACCGCCAGGAGGAAAAAGGACCATCACCAGGAAGAAGATACACAACCGCCATCGTCTTTGGTGAGTACCATCTTGGGGTTAAGTGTTAGATTTGTTTGCTTTTTATTTTGGGGTGGGGTTTTTTTGGATTAGTTTTTATTTTTTATTTTATCTGGGCAGCAAAATAGCTAAATGCCCTAAGGGCAATGCCCAGCCAAATGCTTTTAACGGGGCACTTTGTTAGACTAGGTTTTTTTTAGATAGTTTTTTTGGGGGTGGGGGGTTTGGGTGGTTAATGTTAGAGGCCAATATTTTTTTTAATAAAAAGAGCTTGATCACTTTAGGGCAATGCCCTACAAAAGTCCCTTTAAGGACTATTTGTAGAATATTTTTTTTTTTTATTTTGGGGTGAGTTTTATTTTTGGGGTTTTAGAATAGGCATAACTCTTTTTACTTTTTTTAATTTGTTTGTTATTTTTTGCAATGATAGTTTTTATTTTTTGTATTGTTAGTTTTATGTAAAGGTAGGTTGTTTTTTTGTAATGATAGGTGTTTTTTATTTTTGTAATGCCATTTTTTTATTTTTTTAAAGTAAGGTTACATTTTCTTTAATTTCCCAGGTAAGTTTTTATTTTTTTAAAGGTAGTTAGATTTTTTGTAAAGGTATAGTTAGTCTATTTTGGGTTACTGTAACTTAGGGGGTAATAGGTAAGGGGGTTTAGATGTAAGTGGGTTACTTTGCGTTGGGGAGCTTGCGGTTTAGGGGTTAATAGTGTAGTAAAGACTTTGCGATGTGAGGGTGTGGCGGTATAGGGGTTAATAGTGTAGTGAGGACTTTGCGATTTAGATTGTGGTGGTTTAGGGGTTAATATTATAGTGGGGGCTTTGTGGTGGGTTATGTGGCGGTTTAGGGGTTATTAGAGTAGTGGCTTATGGCAATTCGGGTTAGCGCGCAAATAGGGTGTTAGTTTTTTTTTCACTTTTTTTCTCCATTGACTTCTATGGGGGAATAGGTTATCCGTGAGATTGTGTAAGTTTGACTTTTTGCTCTTGTCGGGTTAGCACTGGATCGATAACTTTTTATTTTCAACTCGTAATACCAGCGCAACCCAACAAGTGCAAAATATTTTCTTCAAGCGCAGTTACCACTCTAGCAAAGCGGTAATTAGTGCTCCACTTGTAATATAGCCTTTATGGGGGTTTATTTGTGATTATTTTTCTCCACATTAAAAACCTAAATAGTCAACTTGAATTATTTTAGTTAGGCATAAAGACATAAAGGTGACCATTACTTCTAATTACAGTCTGATAATATAGTTATCATGGATCATCCCAGTTAACCCCTTACTACACATTACATTGTAGCTTTTTCTTGCAACCAAGAGGCTAAATACTGATCACAATTATTTGGCCAATGATTTGGTCATTGTTATTTTTGGGGATATTGAATTGCAGCCAAAAATGTCTAAATAAAGATTTGTTTTACACAGAAGTCGCTCAACCTGTTGTATTCCTTATATTAAAGGGACAGTATACAATAGAATGTTTATTTATTTTAAAGATAGATAATCCCTTTATTACTCATTCCCCAGTTTTGTGCAACCAACACAGTTATATTAATATATTTTTACCTCTGTGATTACCTTGTATCTAAGAATCTTCTTCCAGCCCCTGATCACATGAGTTTGACTATTTATTATCTATTGACTTGTATTTAGCATTGTGTTGTGCTAAATCTTAAATAACTTTCTGTGCCTGAAAACACTGTTATCTATATGACCCGCATGTACTTTCAGTCTCTTTGTGTTGAAAAGCAATTTAAAAAGCATGTGATAAGAGGCAGCCCTCAAGGGCCTAGAAATTAGCATATGAGTCTGCCTAGGTTTAGTTTCAACTAAGAACACAAAGAGAAAAAAGCAAATTTGATGATAAAAGTAAATTGGAAAGTTGATTAAAATTACAAGTCCTGGTGGGGGCCTGATCTCAAAGCAGTTAGACACATCTCAGTGAAGCTCCTAGAGTTAAGAAGACTTTTAACTAGTTATATCTCTCTAATACCTAGTATTTCACACTTCTATGTATGATCACTCGAATAGAAATTGATAGCAGCTAAGAGCTGATGAATTGACGGTGTTCCTGCCTATGCTCTTTGGGACAGTTATGCAGTCAGCTTCCCACAGGCCTGGTAGCTATCTTGCAGCCTGAAAGACGCAACAATGGGCAGATCTTATAAGTTGAGTCCTGTGTGGGGAGTGAAACATAGGTCTGGGGCTGCCGCAAATGAATCCCCCCAAACTCTGGGGTTATAATATCCTGTAATAGGATAAAAACTGTTCACTGTCTTGCTGGTTACAACCACATCTTGAGTAAGAGTTGGAACATGGAGATCGATACAATGCTCTTGTCGGAGCTGGAATTTGTACTGGAACAACATCATAACTCCCTATTGCACATGATCAGAAAGGCTTTTGGTTCTATCCGGGCGACTGACCAGGCTAAAGATGCAGAAGGAGACTCCACTTTTAATCTAAGTGGGGTTGACGGAGCCTCAGGGCCACGACTCCTAAGGCCCCAAGTATTGCACAAACAGCAGCTATGCTTAGTTGTTAACAGACTGGACACTAGCAAGGTGCTGATTAGCACAGCAAACCCAGTCCATTGCAGTGAGATACATGAAGGCAACGAAAACAACATATTACAAAAATACATCGACGGGAGTGCATATGTAAGTATTACTGCAACTTCTCCTCCGAGTCCTGACCTGGGATCACCCACTCCAGTCTCCCGATGGATCCTGGACCAAAACACCGGAGTCTTGTTAAACCCTTACAAAGCAGGGTCCCAGAGACAACTGAAGACGGGTTGACACTTGTAGGGGGAGCTTTTCGGAAAGAACTGGTGTCTAATTTCCCTCCAGTATTATTTTTTTCCCAAAAAATTATTTCCGATACACAAAATATACCTACATTAGCGAAGCTCCTGCCGCACCAAAGGGACTTTAAAAATCCTGCACTCTACTTACCCGTGGAAATGCCGACATCGAGACAGGAAACATCTGAGACTAATAGAAGAAGGCATTGTAGAGCTGGCCTTCACACAGTACGGAATTACTCGTTCCAACAAGCAAAGCTAACTACTAGAATACAAGCAATTCCATTTAATAGGCAAAAGAAGGAGCTTTATACTCTGTTCCCACACTACCTGACACAAGATTGTGAGCTGGTGGCAAAACCGGTAAGATACCGCATGAAGACCTTGGCTAGCAACAGGATATACTGTATGGCATTGTCACTAGTACGGCAGCTGAAAACCTACAGCACAAAGCAGGTCTCTCCCTGGATCCGGCTAGAAGCTAGGAACCTCAGGTAGACTTTCTCATATCGATAACCTTTTATCTATGATATGAGAATGGATATTGCCTTTTTACATAATCCATTTAGATTTCCCCTCATATGATGGACGCTGTCCTGGAGTTTTCCTGAGGGTACAAGATATAAAATATATTTGAGACTGATTGTTATAGAATGGGGTAAAACTTCATTGTGCATACTTATAATGTGTATGTTCTATAATTACTGCATTTAAATATATCTCATATTGGGGGCTTCCTTGATGTTCCATTTGTGTTTTCACGTGAATGTCAATATAATTTTTCTTGTTTTGTGTTTGGCTGTTCATTAACTGGATATATCCTATACTCTGTTTTCTCTTGCATTGTAAAGATATACGCAGTGTCCTAACAATACAGTGCTTATGTAGTTAATTCCTCAATCCGTGGAGTGTACTAACTAGTTAACTAGCATGCTCTGTCGCCAGCTGAGACGGAGATGCATACTTTAACTGTTTTGGCATTTTTATGTGGGAAAATACTGTTCATGATCCTCTTTGATTTCCCCTTTATATAGGTTTAACACAATTTATCTTGGTACAGTTTCTTTGTTAAGCACACATTATATGCAAAGGCATTAAAAGGGTAACATCATATTCATTTAGAAATATCCCCTGGTTCTGCATATAGATTCTTATGTCTTAGCTTATATTTTTGGTCTTTTTAGGTATAGCCTTTTGCCCCTAAACTTATTCTAAGAGAGAACTTACCCTCAACCTGCTATTTATAAGCCCTGTTATATGGTTTATACCCCTTGAGTTATGGTTATTGAACTTATAATAGTCTAGGATTTATCACATCTAAATTGTTCCCAATTTGTGTATATTAATAGATATACTAGAACGGTGCTGTATGCTCATACACATATTAGAGTATTTCTTTTATTTCAGGAATATGCTAATTATATGTCTCACCATTATATTGCACTTTGAAGGAATGGAACTAGCTGAGTTTTTATTTTATCTTGTCTCTATAGTAGGTTTAAAACAGATACCACAACAAATTTACCACATTTATAAACTAATCCAGGGCTGCCCTATTAGACAAGGTATATGAGCAGACTTCATTCTCTATCACTTATACATAGTACACTATGCTTTTATATATTAATTAATTTGTAACTATGTACCCCTCTGCTATATTATCCCCTTCTAGCTTAGTCCTTCTTAAAATGCCCCCAATTAGATATTTTATATATATAAAATTTCCCTTTATGGGAACGCCAACAAGTATGTAATGTCATGACTAAGAGGTACAACTCAGTCATCAATTCTCTGATTAGTTCACTATCCTCTCTGCTAGTAGTACCTATATATATATAATATATGACACATGGAGCTCCCCTTCGATTATCCAGCATGGGTATATGGCGCATCTCTATTTTTAACATCCACCCTAGTGCTATACTTTCTCTACAGGTTATGTATGGGTGTATAATTGTGGACTTATCCTACTGTTCTCCTTATACTGCTTTATTTATCGTTATACATTGAAATCTAATAATGGCTTTGTATTTGTTTGTGGCTTTATCCTTTTGTTGCCCCTTTACTCTTCCATATATTACCATATGTTGCCCAAAGGTTGTAGTGTTCAACATATCAATGATCCATGAGTGACCACCTATAACATCAGAATTCCTCCTCTATAGTGCTCAGATTTATCAGGGTTCATGAGTGGCCCCTTGTGTTACTGGAGGAAATTACACTTGTTAAAAAGAGGTTCTAACTCTAATACGTACTATAACATTTATGCTGTTCTATATTTTTATTGTTAATATATTTTCAGAATGTAACAATTAGAGATTTGTCACTTCTTATATTTTTTTATACATGATTATATTATTGTACTTGTTAATACCCTCAATAAAAAATGTAATAATAAAAAAAAAATTACAAATCCTATCTGAATAATTTAAGTTTAATTTTGACTAGACTGTCCCTTTAAGCTTTGCTAAGAAGAAAAGACATTACAAAATATAGTGACATTTTCTCAGCTGTTCATATTTCTTTTGTTTCAGCTCTATTTCACACACTGATGTATATAACTTGATAAGTCATAAGTTCACCGAAGAAACAGACAACTTTAAAGTAAAGTTAAAAAAAGGAGTAGATTTTTCCACCATTTCTTGTAACACATATATATATACACGTGTTACACTTCATTTTTTATTTCAAAGATTCCCAGCCATATGTCTCAGAATAACATTCAAATTCTGTTATGTTGCAAGAGGAAAATTACAGAAGACCTATGGTGTTTGATATAACTTCAGAAGACCAAAAAAAAAAAAAGGTGATAAATATATATATATAGAATTTCCAGACCCTCATTATATATCCTTAAAATGCATTTTAAAAGCAGGTATGGCTTTTCTAGCATTTAAATGAGGTCTTAGTTTTGTATTTTTTTTTATTTCTTTTTTTTTTTACTTTTCAAGGTTTAAAGGGACAGGCTAGATGAACACATCTAGTAAGTCAATCACAAGAAACAAATGTGTGCAGGCACCAATTAGCAGCTAGCTCCCACTAGTATAGGATATGTGCATATTCTTTTCCAACAAGGGATACCAAGAGAATGAAGTACATTTAAAAATAGAAGTGAATTTAAAAGTGTCTTAAATTGAGATGATCTGAATCATGCAAGTTTAATTTTGACTTTTCTATCCCTTTAAAGCAAAAAGGCTTTCGGAAAGAACCATATTAAAATATTTTATTTACAGGAAGAATCAATTTATTTGGTTTTATTAATTTAAAAATATTTTCCTTTAAAAATAATAAACCCAATTGTTAAAGGTATATGGAACCTAAAATCTTTCTTTTTTTGTGGTTCAGACAGAGCATAGACGTTTATAATAATGAATATTTATTCTTTATTGTTTTTAACTTTAAATAAGTAATGAAAATGAGATTTAGTCATTTAGATATTTTTTTATAATTGAAAGTAATATTTATTTTTAAAATTGTAATGGACATAAAATATTCAATTGGTTACCTATTTGTATTTTAGACATTTTCTTTCCAGTAACACATTAAATTGATTTTATTATTATTATTATTATTATTATTATTATTATTATTCATAATAATAATAATAATAATAATTATTATTATTATTATTATTATTATTATACTTAAAATCTGAGAATCAATTGACTGTGATATTGTTTTCATAATATAGTTAGATTGTGTGGCGTCATTTATTATTGCATATGAATTTGCTGGTTAATCTCATTTTTGCAACACCATCGTCCTTAGTTTATTAATACAAAATATGTACATTACTGTGTGTTCATGTATTTTGTTATATATTGAAAACATTTTTTTTTCTTAATATTTTCTATTTGCATTAACATAACCAACCAGAAACATAATGCACATCTATATCATACTACACTGTAGGAAGGTATTTTTGTTAGGCGAAATATATCCTATCACCTAGGATTTTGTAAGTATTGTGGGTGATGATTTCCAGTAATACCATTTTAATCAATAGTTTTGTGGTTTCTGTTTTATTAATGGAATCAATAGAGTACATCCTGTTGAAACCCAAGGGTCACCAGATCTAGTCTTCACAGAGCTGTTTAGTATTTTATGGTCAGTAAAATGACTTATTATTAATAACTTTTTTTAGTAACAACAATAACTTAACTAGTTGGTTGAGTCTTAGATAGTGCTATAAATAGTGGTGAGTCACCAGTTCTTATTTTCTGAAGTGTTGGTTTAAAAAAATACAGTAGAACTGATAAATTAATAATTTGTTCTAGTGTGTTTTCTGAAATACACAATGCTCTTGAAAAGAACAAAAGAAAAAACGATTAATGCTCCTAAAAAAAATTTTTATGTTACATTTCTTATTATATTATTATTTATTTTATTTGTAATGTGCCAACAGATTCTACAAAGTTATACTGGGGTACATCAATAAAGAAAAGACAAAAACGACAGATTAACAATCTAAGTGCAATTGATTGATAGGCCTTGATTTACTAAGAGCCAGACAGACAGGGCAGACATCTTCGCCCCTGTCCATTTGGTATCGCAGCTAGCGGACAGCAATACAATGCCACATTTATCATTACACAGGAGGTGAAGTGTGCAATGCTGTCAATCTCCCAAGTCAAAAAAGTACAGGCGGATTGAGAAAAGCTACTTTAACCCCTTAAGGACCAGCGACGTACCCTGTATGTCGCTGGTCTTTTTTTGGGACTTGATTGTTTTTTAGCGCGGTCTTGCCACCAGCGTTGAGACTGCTCTATTCCACAAAGCCTGCTGGAGGGAGGGTATTAATAGCGTCTTCTTGCTAGACTTGTGCTATTATGTTCTGCAAAAACCCTTAATGACCAGTGACATACAGGGTACATTGTGGTCATTAAGGGGTTAAAGTAGGCATAGTGGGTTAAGAAGCAATGGTCTGAAAAACGCTGCTACGCTGCTTCTTAACTCTTGGCTGCAGTCTCACTCATGCGATCTGAAGAGGCAATCGCTTCAATAAAACCTAAAAGCACTTCAACAAGATATATATAATATATATATATATATATATATATATATATATATATGGCAGAAAAAACAGTTCCCAAGTGCTGTAATCAGTTTTCCTATAAGGCTTAAACAGCCCGCAACCAGATGAGGAGTAAAGCAAACAAACTGATTATATATGGTGCACAGTCAAAGTGAGGTAGCTCACAAGCGATAGATAGCAGGCAACACGGAGGCAGCAACATACAGGAAGCATGAACAATATAAACAGATTTGACCATCTACTCACTCTTCAGGGCAATATTCATCTACCCTGGATGTAGTGATAATGTTCCTTTGGTTCAGTTCGCCGGTCCTTCCTCTTAGCGGACAGCTTAGTTTTTCAGGTATGTGTCTCTAGCCCTCCACTCCACAGCAGCGGAAATGCCGTCAGATGCTATCACATGACTTCCGGGTGCACCGCAATTAAGGTCCCCTCTCTCCGTCCTTGGAAAATGACGTCACCGGACGCTCCGGCGAAAGAAATGGAGCTCCCCAAACTCCGGATAATATCGAATAAAGATGAAAAAATAATCCAGGCGTCCTTGTAAAGGTAAAAATCCAAAACTTTATTTTCAACAGATCATCATCAGAGTTAAAAGACCCTGTGCAGCAGAGCCTCTGGTAAAAACAATACAGCTAGCACAGCCTAACATGTTTCGGCCAGCCTGGCCGTAATCATAGACATATCCCCCATCTCAGAGGGTGTGCTATTTAAAGGGTAATACTCCGCCCCTTAAGAAATTAATTAGAAAAACACAGTAATTGAATTCAATCAATAGTTGCAATGCCTATCACTATCTTATTATGTATGGTACAGCTCAAGTGAACCTATTCACTATATTAATGGAAATGAACATGACATAAACAAACATTCCTTCATTTGTGGTTCACAAATTTGATAAACAAAATAATTCATTGAGCAAAAGCAGGCTCCTAGTTGATACGAGAGAAATGGTAAAACATAAAGGTGCTGCTAATACTTTAGCAGACACCTCCCTGCTATACATACTATGTGCTTAAGTTAATTACAATATATGGTGCTAAAGTGAATACTTATAGTTGTTTACATAATGAAAGAGTATGCCATCAATATAAAAACATGATGCTATTCATAGTTATATAAAAACATCACCCAATATCATTGTATAAATCACACAGTCGCTATGATACTTAATTCAAAAACTAGCACAATGTACATAATCCAATCTTTCTTCTGTCATAGATATCTAGATATAAAGACATGTGTTTATGCATTTAATCAATTTAAAATCCTTTTGTTGAAATTTACTTTACACTGTCTTAAATAAAGGATATCAACATATAGTTTCAAACTAGGTCCCTACTAAGGCTTATAATTATCGGTGGATCATTCCCAATAATTAATTACATCAAATTGTGAATTAAACCCACACGGGACCAATGTTTTTAGTTTGTGGATCCAATAAATTTCTTGTCTTTCAAGTATTTTTTGTTTGTTGCCACCTCTTCGTGGCTTGCAAATCGCTTCAATTGCGTTCCATTTAAACATATCAACATTTTTCCCGTGTATTTCAATAAAGTGTCTGGAGAGTGCCGAACAATGGATATCATTTGAGATGAATCCCAGATGCTCCTTAATCCTAGTACGTATGTCCCGGGTAGTTAACCCAACATACTGTAATCTATGTTGAGTACATTCAACCAAATAGATTACAAATGTTGAAGAACATTTTACACATCCCCTAGTGGTAAATGATTCATTTGTTACATATGATTCAAAGCCATTCCCTTGCTTTAAGTATTTACATGGTTTACAAAGGGACTTGCCACATTTGTAAGTCCCCATAGTATTTAACCACGAACTCCGTGGACCTTGGTCTGGGAGCATGCTAGGTGAAAGCATATTGCCAATTGTCAAGTTTTTAGAATATATGAATTCACAACCTTTATCAACAATATGCTTCAAGGTGTCATCCCCATATAAAATGGGCATATATTTTTTAACAATGTTACAAACTTCAGAAAATTGATTTGAATATTTGGTGATAAATTTTAGACCCTTTCGTTCGGGTCTCCACTTAGCCCTATTAAGTATTTGCCCCCTGTCCAGGGTAGCAACCTCCTTGGACACCTTATCAACCATATTCCTATTATATCCTCTCTCCACAAAGCGTGACACTAAATCTTTAGATTCTCTTTCAAAATCTTGATCTAGACTACAATTTCTTCGTGCCCTCAGGAACTGCCCCTTGACTATACCTTTGTACACATGTGGGGGGTGATTACTATGTGCATGAAGGAGGCAGTTACCTGCAATTGGTTTGCGATGTAATGTGGTATTGACCCTTCCCGTTAAGCCATCAAATCTTAACAGGAGGTCCAAAAAGACGATCTCAGATGCATGCCAGTTATGGGTAAATTCAATGCCCATAGCATTTGTATTGAGGGTTTGTAAAAATTATTTTATAGAGTTTTCATCTCCCTGCCAGATGAACAAGAGATCGTCTATGAACCTCCTATAAAAAAAGATGTTACCTATGAAAGGGTTATCATCCGCAAAGACGTGGAACAGCTCCCACCAACCCATGAATAGGTTGGCATATGAGGGCGCAAACTTGGCCCCCATGGCTGTTCCACGCCTTTGCAGAAAGAAAACCCCCTCAAACATGACGTAATTGTGGCTTAATAGGAATTCAGTCACTCTCAGAATAAAGCCCTTATAAACCTCACTCAAATCTGTTTCAGTATTCAGGAAGAATTTAATAGCTTCCAGCCCCTTGTTATGAGGAATTGCTGAATACAGAGAGACCACATCTATAGTCAACCATTTTTGGTTGGGCAAATGGTCTACCGTTTCCATAAGCCTCAGTACATGTGTTGTGTCTCTGATGTAACTAGGTAGCTTCCTAACAAGGGGCTGTAAATAAGAGTCAAGCCACTCTGACATAGGCTCTAATAAAGAGCCTATCCCTGCCACAATCGGGCGACCTTTGACATTTTCCAGACCTTTATGTATTTTTGGAAGATGGTGGAAAATAGGCAAAACAGGATCTTTTACATTAAGAATGGTAGCTGTTTTTCTGTCTAAAATGCCTATTTCCACACCATCATCCACCAATAACATAAGCTCCCTCTGGAACCTAGCAGTGGGATTGAAGGAAAGTTCCACATAGACATTGCAGTCACCCAGTTGTCGTTGTGCTTCCAATACATATAAACTTCTGTCCATAACAACGACGCTGCCACCTTTGTCAGAATTTTTAATGACCAGCGAGCTATTTGACTGCAATGACCTTAGAGCTTCCCTTTCTTTGTACTTGAGATTAGATCCAATGTGGGTACTATTCTCTGAGAGTGCAGTAAGGTCCTCCAATACACGCTTATGGAACAATTCCAGCTGTTTACCCCTTGATTGAATGGGGTAAAAGTTGGATTTAATGTTAGTAAGCTGTCCTTTGGCACGTTCATATGGAGTATCAAGTGTATCAGTACTGTCTAGTGTCCTTAGCGTTAACATGCTACGCGTGTCCTCAAAATTTAGGAGGTGTATCTCCTCCAGACCATCCCTGATTCCCACGTCTGCAACAGAATCAGCTGATTCTGAATAGTGTTTTTTAAGTGTAAGCTGTCTTACAAACTTATTTACATCAAGGATGGTCTGGAAGAGATCAAAATTCCTAGTGGGACTAAAATTTAAACCAAATTTAAGCACCCTTATTTCCAATTCACTCAAAATATATGAAGAAATATTGATCACATCCATTTGTTTTATTGCTTTGGAATCGTTGTCTTCCTGAGCAAATATTTGTCTCTCCCTCTCTCATTAAATCCAACTTTTACCCCATTCAATCAAGGGGTAAACAGCTGGAATTGTTCCATAAGCGTGTATTGGAGGACCTTACTGCACTCTCAGAGAATAGTACCCACATTGGATCTAATCTCAAGTACAAAGAAATGGAAGCTCTAAGGTCATTGCAGTCAAACAGCTCGCTGGTCATTAAAAATTCTGACAAAGGTGGCAGCGTTGTTGTTATGGACAGAAGTTCATATGTATTGGAAGCACAACGACAACTGGGTGACTGCAATGTCTATGTGGAACTTTCCTTCAATCCCACTGCTAGGTTCCAGAGGGAGCTTATGTTATTGGTGGGATGATGGTGTGGAAATAGGCATTTTAGACAGAAAAACAGCTACCATTCTTAATGTAAAAGATCCTGTTTTGCCTATTTTCCACCATCTTCCAAAAATACATAAAGGTCTGGAAAATATCAAAGGTCGCCCGATTGTGGCAGGGATAGGCTCTTTATTAGAGCCTATGTCAGAGTGGCTTGACTCTTATTTACAGCCCCTTGTTAGGAAGCTACCTAGTTACATCAGAGACACAACACATGTACTGAGGCTTATGGAAACGGTAGACCATTTGCCCAACCAAAAATGGTTGACTATAGATGTGGTCTCTCTGTATTCAGCAATTCCTCATAACAAGGGGCTGGAAGCTATTAAATTCTTCCTGGATACTGAAACAGATTTGAGTGAGGTTTATACGGGCTTTATTCTGAGAGTTACTGAATTCCTATTAAGCCACAATTACTTCATGTTTGATGGGGTTTTCTTTCTGCAAAGGCGTGGAACAGCCATGGGGGCCAAGTTTGCGCCCTCATATGCCAACCTATTCATGGGTTGGTGGGAGCTGTTCCACGTCTTTGCGGTTGATAACCCTTTCATAGGTAACATCTTTTTTTATAGGAGGTTCATAGACAATCTCTTGTTCATCTGGCAGGGAGATGAAAACTCTATAAAAGAATTTGTACAAACCCTCAATACAAATGCTATGGGCATTGAATTTACCCATAACTGGCATGCATCTGAGATCGTCTTTTTGGACCTCCTGTTAAGATTTGATGGCTTAACGGGAAGGGTCAATACCACATTACATCGCAAACCAATTGCAGGTAACTGCCTCCTTCATGCACATAGTAATCACCCCCCACATGTGTACAAAGGTATAGTCAAGGGGCAGTTCCTGAGGGCACGAAGAAATTGTAGTCTAGATCAAGATTTTGAAAGAGAATCTAAAGATTTACTGTCACGCTTTGTGGAGAGAGGATATAATAGGAATGTGGTTGATAAGGTGTCCAAGGAGGTTGCTACCCTGGACAGGGGGCAAATACTTGATAGGGCTAAGTGGAGACCCGAACGAAAGGGTCTAAAATTTATCACCAAATATTCAAATCAATTTTCTGAAGTTTGTAACATTGTTAAAAAATATATGCCCATTTTATATGGGGATGACACCTTGAAGCATATTGTTGATAAAGGTTGTGAATTCATATATTCTAAAAACTTGACAATTGGCAATATGCTTTCACCTAGCATGCTCCCAGACCAAGGTCCACGGAGTTCGTGGTTAAATACTATGGGGACTTACAAATGTGGCAAGTCCCTTTGTAAACCATGTAAATACTTAAAGCAAGGGAATGGCTTTGAATCATATTTAACAAATGAATCATTTACCACTAGGGGATGTGTAAAATGTTCTTCAACATTTGTAATCTATTTGGTTGAATGTACTCAACATAGATTACAGTATGTTGGGTTAACTACCCGGGACATACGTACTAGGATTAAGGAGCATCTGGGATACATCTCAAATGATATCCATTGTTCGGCACTCTCCAGACACTTTATTGAAATACACGGGAAAAATGTTGATATGTTTAAATGGAACGCAATTGAAGCGATTTGCAAGCCACGAAGAGGTGGCAACAAACAAAAAATACTTGAAAGACAAGAAATTTATTGGATCCACAAACTAAAAACATTGGTCCCGTGTGGGTTTAATTCACAATTTGATGTAATTAATTATTCGGAATGATCCACCGATAATTATAAGCCTTAGTAGGGACCTAGTTTGAAACTATATGTTGATATCCTTTATTTAAGACAGTGTAAAGTAAATTTCAACAAAAGGATTTTAAATTGATTAAATGCATAAACACATGTCTTTATATCTAGATATCTATGACAGAAGAAAAATTGGATTATGTACATTGTGCTAGTTTTTGAATTAAGTATCATAGCGACTGTGTGATTTATACAATGATATTGGTTGATGTTTTTATATAACTATGAATAGCATCATGTTTTTATATTGATGGCATACTCTTTCATTATGTAAACAACTATAAGTATTCACTTTAGCACCATATATTGTAATTAACTTAAGCACATAGTATGTATAGCAGGGAGGTGTCTGCTAAAGTATTAGCAGCACCTTTATGTTTTACCATTTCTCTTGTATCAACTAGGAGCCTGCTTTTGGTCAATTAATTATTTTGTCTATCAAATTTGTGAATAACAGATGAAGGAATGTTTGTTTATGTCATGTTCATTTCCATTAATATAGTGAATAGGTTCACTTGAGCTGTACCATACATAATAAGATAGTGATAGGCATTGCAACTATTAATTGAATTCAATTACAGTGTTTTTCTAATTAATTGCTTAAGGGGCGGAGTATTACCCTTTAAATAGCACACCCTCTGAGAAGGGGGATATGTCTATGATTACGGCCAGGCTGGCCGAAACATGTTAGGAAACCAAACATGCATCAACTATTGCCTTTAAAAAATATTTATCTGTAAGCAAAGTTTTATATGGGTAGATCTTTCTCTAACTACAGCTGCTAAAGAGTTTCTTATCCCCACTGTAATAAAACTAGCTTTAACCCACCAACACTGCACACATAGTAACACCAGCAACCCAATTCAATTAATTCTACCAGCATTAGTTTGTGTTAGTTATAGGCTCACTGCACAACTTCAAAACTAATAAACATAAAGATTATTAACACACAAAGTACCAGCTATCAGACCATATCTCCAAAACAACCAATTAAAATATAAAGGATTCTACACAAAACCAAATACTTAACTAACACCCAAGGTATTCCTATATGCTCCCTCTTCCTATAGCTAGTTTCCCCTAAATCTCTCTAAAATAACCTCACACAAAATATAAAAAAATACTTATAGTACTTAAATCTTTACTACAGTTTAAACAATCCTAAATCTCTTCCAAAGCAGTAACTTGATCCTTCACCTTTCTCTTACTTGAAATCAATCTCGTCCTCCTCAGATGTTCCCTACTATTTATGTATTTTATATAATAAATTCTGATTGGTTGAGCAATTTCAATGGGAGAGGTCACTGTCTAAATTACATGCTTTTTCATTAGTTAATTTCTGATTTAACCTTGACAACCTGTGTGAGCTCATATTTGCATTCAGAGTGAAGTTGTAAAACCTCTTTATATGGCCCTCTGTAACTGTCAAGGAATCAAGGAAAGCTTATTGAAGCATCAAAGCTTTTGGATGCTCGTGTTATTATAAATGATAAAGTTACATATTCCACCCAACTATTATGTAAATATATATTTATATATTTATACTTACATACAAGGCAATACTTAAATATATATTTTTATTATAAGCTATAATTGCATTAAATAAGTTTGTGTTACCTCTTCTGTTGCCCGACGTGAGCATACCACCTCACAATCAGAGCAGGCAAGAAAATGAATGTGAAAAAATGATCTGCAAGGTGCTAATAAAGGTATTAACATATATTATTAATATAATAACCATTAATTCAATAAAGACATAATGTTAAATTTAATTAAAACAAAATGGAATATTGGATGATGAAGTTGGAAAACATTAACCTAAATTACAAGTTATGCGCTTAACCCAGTGCATAAATAACAATAGGCTCCATACTGCACAAAAGCCAAGTCCTAGCTTGACATGCTCATGCACGTTTTCCCCCATAGACATCAATAGAAAAAAACTAACACATACGATTGCGGAATGGCGATCGCTATAACGCAATCCCCATTGATGTCTATGGGGACAAAAAGGTTATGTAAAAACCTAACACCCTAACATTAAACCCTATTCTAAATACCCCTTATCCGCTGCCCCCGACATCACCGACACTAAAGTTATTAACCCCTAAACTCCCGCCCCGACATCGCTGACACTAAATAAAGTTATTTACCCCTAAACCATGGCCAACTGCATCACTAATACCTAAATAAACCTATTAATGCCTAATCCGCTGCCCCAGACACTGAATAAAGTTATTAACCTCTAAACCGCCTCCCACAACACTAAATAAATCTATTAACCCCTAAATTGCCAACCCCCACTTCTGCAACACTACAATAAACCTATAAACCCCTAATCCGCCGCCCCGCATCGCAAATACTAAACTAAACCTATTAACCCCCTAAACCGTTGGCCCCCACATCGCAACACACTAAATTAAACTAAAAACTCCTAAACCTAACACCCCTAACTTCAAATTAAAGTTACAATAAAACTACCTTACACTAGATTAGGGTTTTTTTTATTTTTTTAATGGGCCCTAAAGAGTTGATTGCCATTTTAAGGACAATGCCAATAAAAATGCCCCTTTAGGGGCAATGGGTAGCTTAGGTTTTTTTAGAGTTAGGATTTTTTTTATTTTGGGGGGTTGGGTGATTGGGGGTTTTACTGTTAGGGGGTACTTTGTAATTTTTTAATGTAAAAGAGCTGATTGCTTCAGGGCAATGCCCTACAAAAGGCCCTTTTAAGGGCTATTGGTAGTTTATTGATAGATTAGGGGGTGTTTTTATATTGAGGTATTAGATTAGGTTTCATTTTTATTATTTTGAATAATTTAGTTTATCATTTTTTGTAATCTTAGCATTTTTATTTTTTATTTTTTTTTTGTAGTGTAAGGATTTTTTATTTTTTTAATTTAGTTTTTTTTTATATATATATATATATTAAATAGTAATGTTAGATTTCTTTATTGTTTAAACTTATTTTTTTTTATTTTACAGGTAAATCTATTTATTTTAAGGTAGTTATAGTGTAACTTCAATTTAAAGTTGGGGCGGGTGTTAGGTTTAGGGGTTAATAGTTTAATTTAGTGTGTCACGATTTGGGGGGGCAGTGGTTTAGGGGTTAATAGGTTTATTATAGTATTAGCAATGCGGGGGATGGCAAATCAGGGGCTAATACTTTAATTTAGGTAGTCTCGATGTGGGGGGTCGGCGGTTTAGGGTTTAATAGGTTTATTTAGAGTTGATGATGTGGGGTTTGGCAGTTTATTGGTTAATATGTTTGTTTAGTGTTGGTGATGTGTGTGGGCGTTGGATTAGTGGTTAATAGGTTTATTATAGTATTTGCGGGAGGATGTAGGTTTAAGGGTTAATAGGTAGTTTATGGGTGTATAACATTTTTGTTATGAGTTTTGTGAAACATTTTTGTTTCACAAAATCCATAACTACTGGTCTTTCATAACGGAATGAATTGTGGTGGTATTAGCTATAACACTAGCGTAATAGCTGGACCGCACAACCTGTAATACGGGTGAGCTGAAAATTCCACTCTGTAAAGCCATATTTTGAGTGCGGAATGGAGAGTTGCAAAACAGGCTAAAACACTAGCGGTATAGCCATAAAGCCGCGACTTGTAATACAGGTGAGATGAATATTCAGCTCGTAAAGGCCAATTTTTCAGCAGTATAGTTGTACCGCACAACTTGTAATATAGGCCATAGTCCTTAAAGTGGCTTAAAGGGACACAAAACCCCCATTTTTTCTTTCATGATTCAGATAGGGAATATAATTTTAAACAACTTTCCAAATTAGTTCTTTTATCTAATTTGCTTCATTATTTTTGTATCTTTTGTTGAAGAAGCACTAATGCACTACTGGGAGCTATCTGAATGTACTGGGTTAGCCAATAAGATAAGGAATATATGTGAAGCCACCAATCAGCACCTCTTGACTCTACCTAGAGATTTTTTTCAACAAAGCATATCAAGAGAACAAAATAAATTAGATATTAGAAGAAAATGTTAAAGTTTTTTTTTTAAATCAGATGCTCTATCTGAATCATGAAAGAAAAAATGTGTGTTTTATGTCCCTTTAAGAATTTGTTGGCATTTGGATAAGGTTATATTCTAATCATGCAAGCCTTTATTTATATGTATAATATTAAAAGAGGGATTTTATATAGCAGCATATTTACTCTTAATGTAAGCAACAAACATATTAAATGCAAATGATCTGAATATTGCCCAATTACCATGTGATGCCCTATTAAGCAGATCTTTAACCTTATATCTGTTTTAGTACCTCTTTTTTATGTTAATTCGTATTTAACAAGTATCAAGAAGCCCCTACTGTTATCTTACTTATCCCACAACACGAGGGACATAGTCTAATTCAACTTTACCAGAGTGTTTTCAGATAATGTTTCCAGGTCTGCTAATGTCCCTAGTTATGCTGGCATTTATCTATATTCAGGAAAATTGTAGAGAGTATTTTTAGACATACTGGTCCAGATTACAAGTGGTGTGCTAACAGCGCTCAAAGTAAAAAAGTAAACAAATTGCGTGGCCGTATTAGCGTGGATATTGCAAGCTGAAAATAAAAAGTTAGAGCACAAGCAAAAGACCCAAGAATTCAGATATTGGGACCATGCTAACTCCTTCTCCTCGACATCTATGGGGAAAGCTGAAGAAATTACTATTAGTTATTGTTCATGCGCTAACCCGACACTGCGCTATATCAACTGCGCTAAAGCCTAAGGTGCAATAGAAATATTTTGCATTCCTATGTTCTTTACATAGAACATACAGATATATAGCCAAAGACCACAAGCAGTCACCTTCTGGCACATGCCTAATAAGAATATATAGACATATACTGTAGATATATAGAGAGATGTCTTTTTAAAAATACAAAGAACATTTTTTCTTACAAAGAACATAAGAAATGTATTTATATTCAAAACACATACAAACATGTTAAAAATAATAAAAATAATATTGCATGTTTCAAGGTATTTGACTGGGAAAGGCTCACACATATACGCATATCGATATTTAGACAAATACACACATACACACAGGTATATATATATAACAAAAGTCTGTTAAATAAACACTTTGATCAAACTGCTCAATGAGGGAACTGTGTATTATGTTCACACAATTAACCCCTTAATATACTCTGCTGAGCTTTGCCGTTTCATAGGCAAATTTGCATAGACGCTGTGCAACCTTTAACAAAGTTCATTCAGTATAACTTGTATAGTTATTTGAATTACATTTCAGCTCCATATTCACATGTTGTACGCATCTGGTGATTATAGTTTTTTCTTCAGATGTATATGTTTACTTAAGAAATACTTTATAATATACCAGGTTTAATGTATACATATACTAAAAATATAAGATGATTAAAACGTGTACTACATCGCAAAAGTATCATGTTTAAATATAATATAATGTGTAGTTAGTCTTGTGACTCATAGTAGTAAGGTGTATGATAAATGAATGAGAAAGTATTATTAATATAGTTGCTACTCTCTTATTTTCCTTTTTAAAAGTATGAACATCACAGTTATAAAAGTAGCACGTTGTTTAAAAGTATCACTTTATTCTGAATTTGTTAAACACAGAAATTTGATTAACACCTGAATGTAATCACTATGTATCCCCATTGTATAAAGCAAAGGAGGAGGAGTGTGTTCACTATCCCTGACGAAGTCCCTGTCGGCATGAAACGCGTAGGATTTATCTGACCTGTTGTACCACGTATGATGTGTTGCTTTTACACAGCAAAATAAATTGCACAGTTTGATGACCACAGAACCGCTTTTTGTCTGATTATATATATATATATATATATATATATATATATATATATATATATACATATATATATATATACCCACACATTGGATTTGCAGTCAGACACTGCCATATTCCTTTTCCATTTTTAACCCTTCAAAACCTTTTTATCAATATTAAAATGATATTTTTTTATTAAAAAGTTTATATATTTTAATTTTATATGCTTTTGATGTGTTTTGTGAAACTTTTTTAACACTTAGGGCGCCATGTACTAAGGCGTAAAATGTTTTGCACAGACCGTATCGAATTAACCCACCGGCATTCGCACCATGCGGATAGAACTTCGTTACATGAATGTACTAAAAACCAAGCCGTAAAATTTTGCGTCTATTGTGTCTCGAAGACAATCAGATTATTGATAACTTTGAAGCTTTGTTTGGAGCGAAAGAGCAAAGTTATGAAGCAGTCTGCGACCTAATTGGTTTAGTTCTTCACCCACGTTACCATCTAGGTGTCATAATTGTCAGACAAGCGGCAACGCCTGGCTGCTGACATGTATAAGAATGTGCATTTTCCCAGAAATCTTAGAATATTGTTTATTTACTTTTCGGTATTCACTTTGAGAAGATGCTCCGGAGATTCAGCTACTTCTAAGAAGACTCGCAACCCTAATTTCTCTCATCAACAGAATGTTGTACTTGTTGATCTAGTACTCGAATATTATGACAATATTTATGGTAGTCGAGTCAAGCAAACCCCCGGTGCTCGTAAAAAGTTTATTTGGGAAAAAATTAGTGACACTGTGAGTGCTCAAGGACCAACTAAAAAAGATATTGACTCCTGCAAAAAAGGTTCAACGATATAAAGCATCAAACCAAAGCCAAAATTGCCAAAGAAAAGCAATATGCACGAGGTACTGGAGGCGGACAACCTTATATCGCAGATTTGACTGACTTTGAAAGAAAAGTTTTACAGAGGCTTGGCACGGAGGTCATTGAGGGCATAACCGATGACTGTGATAGCGATATTCGAGGTAATTATAAATTAATCTCCAAATTAATCTCCCGATCAGAAATGCCTTCCAAACCCATACGTGGAAGGAAAACTCTAGGGACTCTGATTCTTCTAACTCTCCTTCTTTGCAATCCATTGTTGTCAACCGGTGCCTGTATAGCCCTTCTTCCTCGTAATTGAATCAATCGGAAAAGAAACATGTGTAAAAGTGTCTCCATCTTCATACCAATAATGATACAATAGTAGTCTAGTCCTTTCACTTAAGTACTTCAACCTGGCGTCAGGTTGATACCCCCTATAGTTTTCTATTGTATTCGCTACCTAAATGGTCACGAAGCAAATCACGCAAAGTTACAGTGAAAGTTGGAGCAGGCGGATTAGTTGTAACATTCATAATTTCCGATTAAAGCAAATTTACGTGCGATCGAACATGTAGTAAGTGGAAAAATGCTTAGGAACGATCAGTTGCGTAAAATTACGATAGCTGATGAAAAATAGTGGTTTTTCTATTTGATCGCAGATTGGTAACTAGGAGATGCAGATCGTGAGCGAATTTTGACACGGAAATACAGACGAACGGTCACTTCGATGCTTAGTACATGGTGCCCTTACACTTCAGGTCTCAAGTCGTGCTAAATATTTTAGTGTAGTTTTAGCTTTTGTTTGAGTGCAAACTATAACTTACAACTTGTAATATCAGCGCAAATGATCACGTTCGCTAACTCCATTGAAAGCAAAGGTTGTGCTGGAGCAACATCGGTCACGCTAATTCTTCTCTGGTAAATGCTATTTACCTTGCACTTGTAATATTAAGTTGCACGGTCCAGCAATATCCTGTACTATCATTAGCGCACCACTTGTAATCTGGACTATTAACATAAATTGAAATAATTCAGGGTAAATATATACCTTTTTATGGTAGCTGAGTTAAACAAAATATATAAGAATTCAGCATTTTGGGCACAAAAAAAATACAACACAACTAAAATATTTTGCTAATCTTAAAGGGATTAATTAATGTATTAATGCTCAATTGCTTGCATAAAGATATGTGTTAATCTTTGGAAATAAGTTAAACACAGAGTTAAAGTCAGTTCTATAGCAGCAATGTACTACTGGGAGCTAGCTCAACCCTTCTGGTGAGCCAGTGACAAGAGTCAAATGTGTAGCTACCAATCACCAGCTAGCTTCCAGTAGTACATCGCTGCTCATGAGCCTAGCAAGGTATGTTTTATAATAAAGTATATCAAGAAAATTAAATATATTTGTCAACAAAAGTAAACTGAAAATTCTCTCAAAATGTAATGCTCAGTTTAAAACACTAATGTTTAATTTTGATCTTTATGTCCCTTTAATTGTGAAAAAAGTTTTCATTATAAAAAATAATACAATATCTAAATGATTTTGAAAGGGACATAAAACCCAACATTTATCTTAGCTTTTCAGAAAGAGACAAAAATTTAAAAAAAAGTTTCCAATTTACTTCTATCAATTTTGCTTTGTTCTCTTGTTATTCTTTGTTGAAGAGAAATTTATATAGGTAGCTTGTGCATGTGTAAAACACTACATAACAGGAAATAGTGCTGCCATCTAGTGCCCTTGCTAATGTAAAACATTGTTACAAAACTGCTGCTATATAGTGCTGAAGACACGTGCGTGTTCTTGATCATACCTTCCTGCTTTCAACAAAAGATAACAAGTAAACAATTAAAATTTTATAACAGAAGTAAATTGGAAAGTTGTTTAAAATTGAATGTTCTATCTGAATCATGAAAGAAAAAAGTTGGGTTTTATGTCCCTTTAACGAAGATGATGACTGAAGAAAAATTAGAACGAAAAAAAAATACTCATTTAAAAAATAGGCATTTGTTGGGTATGCAATTAAATTGTATTTAAACAATTTCCTTACATTGTATTATTATTATTATTATTATTATTGTTTATAAACAATTGTATAAGCAAGAAATATTTGCATATTGAAAGAAAAGATCTTTATATTATTGTTATTGCAAATATCGATGGTGGTTTCTTAACTTTGGTACCTGCACAAAGCATTTATTTTCAGAAAAGCTTTGGAACAAATATTGCAGAATGGCTTGAGTTTTATTTCATGTTTTCAGGCCATTCCAGGCAATCATGAGTTTGATGAAGCTATTACTGCCACACTAGTAAACAACAATTCAGAGTTTTCAACTTTGCTTCAAAATTACCTTTATTTAGAAATAGAAACTCCTTTGTCCTTTTTGGCAGTTGATTAGCAAAACAAGGATTGCACGCTGTTATAGACAATCAAATTAGCTATTGATTTGTACTCTGTATATTTGTGGTTGACTGAAATTATTTGAACTGCACCACACAATTAATTTCAAATTATTTATACTATAAAAACACTGACCTCCTGAAAAATCATTAATAACAATGTACAAATTGTCTACAGCACAAACGATAAAATGTGAGTACAAATAAGCATTACAAATGTTTGAGATATATATATATATATATATACATATATATACAGTATATATATATATATATATATATACAGAGAGAGAGTAGCACACTCACAGGAACAAACAACCAGCTCAATAATTGTTAGCCTGTTCTATGGTGATTTACCACCTGGGTGCAGCTTTTTTTTAGCCCAGTAATGCTTTTTACAGAGTAGAACTTTCCTGTAGTATATCGGTCTGATTACAGCCAGTCCAGTGCGAAATATCAGGCAATTCCTCTCTGAACAAGGAAAAGAGCAACACCAGGCGATTGTTTCAACCTTCATTGGGCCTCATCAGTGAGGTGTAGCCTTGAAGGGTAAAACCAAATTTACATGAGATGTTGTACAGAAAAGATGGAGTTGAGGGCTTACATTCTCAGCCAATGTAGAGAGTCATTTATCTAACAAGTACTTTTTCATAAATGACAATTTTTTGAAATTATTTATTTGCTGTCTCCCATTTGGAAACGTAGCAATATTTGGGTGTTCTCCTCTGGACAAAATATATAGTTAGCCACTGAGGAATATGAACAGGTATAGAAAACTCCAACTTTTACTTTCATGTTTCAGATTGAGCAGATAGTTTAAAACAATTTATTTCAATTAGAAAATTTGCTTCATAATTTTGTTATTTTTTGTTGAAGGAGCAGCATTGCACTACAGGAAGGTAGCTGAACACACTGGGAAAAACAATGACAAGAGGCATATATGTGCAGTCACCAACCATCAACAAGCTCCCAGTAGTGGATTTCTGCTCTTGAGCATACATAAGTATTCTTTTCAACAAAGCAAACTAGATCAAATAAGTAAATTAGAAAGTTATTTACAATCGCATGCTCTAATTGAATTATGAAAGAGAGCCTTTTTGGGTTTGGGTTTCTTTAAGCGTATGATGGTGTTTTGAGAGGAAAATCCACAAGTGCCATATAAAAAAACTGACAGAGAAAAGTTAAATAAAAATACATATGCTTATGTTAGTTCTAAAGAGAATATTATTTTTTACTGTTATGCATTTTAATAAGCAAGACTATTCCTGAATCAAATCCCAGAACAGAACATTAGTAGGAATCTCAACCTATATATATATATATATATATATATATATATATATATATATATTTATTTATTTTTAACAGATCAACAGTCTGTGCACATCTAAATAATAAAAAGCTGCTGGCAGAAAGAGGATGCCGTGCTGTAGAAAATAAATCATTATATTTGTTTGTTAAGATATTATATGCCCACACTAGACCAATGAATACCAGCTTATCTTAAAGGGATATGAAGTCGAAATGAAACATTCATGATTCAGATTCATCACTCGACTTAAAAAAACAAAAACAAAAAACGTTAATTAGCAAATTTTCTTCATTCACTCTTTATTATTATTATTATTATTGGTTATTTGTAGAGTGCAATTTAGGTATTATTTGTAGAAGAGCATATATAGATACTCTCATTAGTGTGCACATGTTTGAGCACTGTAATGCAATAGTGTTAGCAACAATATTTTAACATTGTTGCAAACACTGTTGCCATCTAGTATTCAAGACACCTGCACATTGCATGTGTTTTGAAAATTGTCCCTTTAAAAGTTGATTTCAGAATAGAACCGATAAAGCCTTGTACATTTTCCGAATCATACCATCACTTTTATCATAGGTTAATAAAAATATGTTCTGAAAAAGTGTTTGCAAAAAAAAGTAGTTATTATTATTTATTATTTTTATTATTTATTATTATTATTATTATTATTTTTATTATGTTATTTTATTTTTTTTGTTTGCTTACAGCATGTAATTCTGAATCAAACACCTGAGCCTGTAACATTAAACATGTTAAAAGTCAAAAAAGGGCCAGTAATTCAAAAATTAATCCTTAAATTATAGGAAACATTCTGTACTGAATAGTTTGCTGATCAACTTAAAATTCTTTTGAACTATAAAATGCATTTTTTCCACAGCCATAGTGATTTGCTTTTGTTGCATATTACTGTGTTTCATTTGTTACACACCTACAGATTACTCGGAACTGAACAAAGCTATGACCTTTATGTATAATTCTGGCACCTTTAAAATGTAAAATATATTCAGCTTGGGTGATAACTTTTAAAAGACATTGAAATCCATTTAAATAGAGGGTGTTTAAATGAGCACACTTTCATTTTCAAAATGTTATTTGTAGCAATTAAAAAGCTATGGATCTTGGATATATAGGGCTCCATTTATCAAATGTTTAGCGGGCATACTTCACTGTAGCCAATCATGTCACTGGAGATCACTGCAGGCTGTCCACCCCCTGCTACCCACTGCTCCCCTTTGGTTACTACAGGTGCTGTTAATCATCTCGATCATATCAGGTGGCGGACAGGTTAAGGAGCAGCAGTCTTATGACCACTGATTCTTAACTTTCATTTCAGGAGACCCTAAAGAAATGGGGCTACGAAGCTGCAACCACTATTTGATAAATAGAGCCCATAGTCGTAGTCAGGAAACGTCAGATTAAAATATTCAAATTTAAATATAAAAAAATAATGTTATCCAGAACTGGAGCCTATACAAAAATGAAATCAAGTCCTCACCAACCAACAACAGGTTGTATCACCATTGACCTGACCAATAACTCAGCATTAAATGGGGATACCAGCACATGGACTGGATAAAAGAAAAAAAAAGTACAATAAGAAAAAAAATACAAAAAGATTCATATATTGGTTTGTATATGGACCTTTATCAAACAAAGATCAGCTCTATCTCTCAAGTCAAATGGTTTTATCAGCACCTAGATTTAGGGCTACTTTCTTTAGACAACCTCATGTTGCAGGGTAGGTTTGCAAATGCTAGCCTGCTTCTTACACTCTTTGCCACCTCTGAAATGGCGAAGAGAAATCCCAGAGAGCTTGCTCTCAGTGATTGACAGTCCCTTCTCTTGTATGAATGGTCACACGAGTGAAGAGGTGGGCATTACACACTCAGCAGATGAACAGATTCGCTGCCCATATGCAGCGAAGGTGTGCAGAAAGCTTCTTAAGTTGAGAAGCTGTCCACATGCCTTATAATACATAGGGCCCAAAGTCTTACACCTAGATTACGAGTTTTGCGTTAGAGGCTTTGCGGTGCTAATGAGCAGTTTTCCCTCACCACTCGCTTACCTACAGCGCTGGTATTACGAGTTTTCAGAAACCCATCGTTAAAAGACTAGAAGTGAGCATTGAGCAAAATTTTGCTCATTACCGCACTCCAATACCAACGCTGCTTAAGTCAGCGGTGAGCTGGTGTAACATGCTTGTGTACGTTTTCCCCATAGGAATCAATGGGGAGAGCCGGCTGAAAAAAAGTCTAACACCTTCAAAAAAGCAGCGTAAAGCTCCTTAACGCAGCCCCATTGATTCCTATGGGGAAATAAAATTTATGTCTACACCTAACACCCTAACATGAACCCCGAGTCTAAACACCCTTAATCTTATACACCTTAGACACCTATATTATACTTATTAACCCCTAATCTACCGCTCCGGACACCGCCGCCACTTACATTATACTTATGAACCCCTAATCTGCTGCCCCCAACATCGCCGACACCTACATTATATTTATTAACCCCTAATCTGCCGCCCCCAACGTTGCCGCCACTATAATAAAAATATTAACCCCTAAACTGCTGCACTCCCACCTCGCAAACATTACTTAAATATTATTAACCCCTAATCTGCCGGTCCTAACATCGCCGCCACCTACCTACATATATTAACCCTTAATCTGCCGCGCCAACATCACCGCCACTATATTAAAGTTATTAACCCCTAAATCTAAGTCTAACCCTAACCCTAACACCCTCTAACTTAAATATAATTAAAAGAAATCTAACTAAAAATTCATATCATTAACTAAATTATTCCTATTTAAAACTAAATACTTACCTGTAAAATAAACCCTAACGGCTAGATTTAGAGTTCTGCGGCCAAAGGGGTGCGTTAGCTATGCTGGCTTTTTTTCTCCCGCACCTTTTAAATACTGCTGGTATTTAGAGTTCACAGAAGGGCTGCGTTAGGCTCCAAAAAGGGAGCGTAGAGCATATTTACCGCCACTACAACTCTCAATACCAGTGTTGCTTAAGGACGCGGCCATCTTAAAAAACGTGCTCATGCACGATTCCCCCATAGGAAACAATGGGGCTGTTTGAGCTGAAAAAAAACCTAACACCTGCAAAAAAGCAGCGTTCAGCTCCTAACGCAGCTACATTGTTTCCTATGGGGAAACACTTCCTAAATCTGCACCTAACACCCTAACATGTACCCCGAGTCTAAACACCCCTAACCTTTCACTTATTAACCCCTAATCTGCCGCCCCCGCTATCGCTGACCCCTGCATATTATTATTAACACCTAATCTGCCGCTCCGTACACCGCCGCAACCTACATTATCCCTATGTACCCCTAATCTGCTGCCCCTAACATCGCCGACCACTATGTTATATTTATTAACCCCTAATCTGCCGCCCCCGCTATCTCTGACACCGGCATATTATTATTAACCCCTAATCTGCCGCTCCGTACACCGCCGCAACCTACATTATCCCTATGTACCCCTAATCTGCTGCCCCTAACATCGCCGACCACTATGTTATATTTATTAACCCCTAATCTGCCACCCCCGCTATTGCTGACACCTGCATATTATTATTAACCCCTAATCTGCCGCTCCGTACACCGCCGCAACCTACATTATACCTATGTACCCCTAATCTGCTGCCCCTAACACCGCCGACCCCTATATTATATTTATTAACCCCTAATATGCCACCCCAATGTCGCCTCCACCTACCTACAATAATTAACCCCTAATCTGCCGACCGGATCTCACCGCTACTATAATAAATGTATTAACCCCTAAAGCTAAGTCTAACCCTAACACTAACACCCCCCCTAAATTAAATATAATTTTAATCTAACGAAATAAATTAACTCTTATTAAATAAATTATTCCTATTTAAAGCTAAATACTTACCTGTAAAATAAATCCTAATATAGCTACAATATAAATTATAATTATATTGTAGCTATTTTAGGATTAATATTTATTTTACAGGCAACTTTGTATTTATTTTAACCAGGTACAATAGCTATTAAATAGTTAATAACTATTTAATAGCTACCTAGTTAAAATAATTACAAAATTACCTGTAAAATAAATCCTAACCTAAGTTACAATTAAACCTAACACTACACTATCAATAAATAAATTAAATAAAATACCTACAATTATCTACAATTAAACCTAACACTACACTATCAATAAATAAATTAAATACAATACCTACAAATAAATACAATGAAATAAACTAACTAAAGTACAAAAAATAAAAAAGAACTAAGTTACAAAAAATAAAAAAATATTTACAAACATAAGAAAAACATTACAACAATTTTAAGCTAATTACACCTACTCTAAGCCCCCTAATAAAATAAGAAAGACCCCCAAAATAAAAAAATGCCCTACCCTATTCTAAAATTAAAATAGAAAAGCTCTTTTACCTTACCAGCCCTGAAAAGGGCCCTTTGCGGGGCATGCCCCAAAGAATTCAGCTCTTTTGCCTGTAAAAAAAAACATACAATACCCCCCCAACATTACAACCCACCACCCACATACCCCTAATCTAACCCAAACCCCCCTTAAATAAACCTAACACTAAGCCCCTGAAGATCTTCCTACCTTATCTTCACCACGCCGGGTTCACCGATCGATCCAGAAGAGCTCCTCCGATGTCTTGATCCAAGCCCAAGCGGGGGGCTGAAGATGTCCATGATCCGACTGAAGTCTTCATCCAAGCGGGAGCTGAAGAGGTCCATGATCCGGCTGAAGTCTTCTATCAAGCGGCATCTTCAATCTTCTTTCTTCCGGATCCATGTTCATCCCGCCGACGCGGAACATCCATCTTCACCGACGACTTCCCGACGAATGACGGTTCCTTTAAGGGACGTCATCCAAGATGGCATCCCTCAAATTCCGATTGGCTGATAGGATTCTATCAGCCAATCGGAATTAAGGTAGGAAAATTCTGATTGGCTGATGGAATCAGCCAATCAGAATCAAGTTCAATCAGATTGGCTGATCCGATCAGCCAATCAGATTGAGCTTGCATTCTATTGGCTGTTCCGATCAGCCAATAGAATGCGAGCTCAATCTGATTGGCTGATCGGATCAGCCAATCGGATTGAACTTGAATCTGATTGGCTGATTCCATCAGCCAATCAGAATTTTCCTACCTTAATTCCGATTGGCTGATAGAATCCTATCAGCCAATCGGAATTCGATGGACGCCATCTTGGATGACGTCATTTAAAGGAACCGTTTTCGGCGCGTAGGCGTCGGTAGAAGAGGATAAATACACGTCGGCTGGAAGATGATGGCTCCGGAAGAAAGAAGATTGAAGATGCCGCTTCATAGAAGACTTCATCCCGATGATGGACTTCTTCAGCGCCCGCTTGGATCAAGACTTCAGCCCGAGGATGGACGTCACTCTTCAGCCCCCGCTTGGGCTTGGATGAAGATTTCAGAGGCTCTTCTGGACAGATCGGGACCCGGTGTGGTGAAGACAAGGTAGGGAGATCTTCAGGGGCTTAGTGTTAGGTTTATTTAAGGGGGGTTTGGGTTAGATTAGGGGTATGTGGGTGGTGGGTTGTAATGTTGGGGGGGGGGTATTGTATGTGTTTTTTTTACAGGCAAAAGAGCTGAATTCTTTGGGGCATGCCCCGCAAAGGGCCCTTTTCAGGGCTGGTAAGATAAAAGAGCTTTGAACTTTTTTAATTTAGAATAGGGTAGGGCATTTTTTTATTTTGGGGGGCTTTGTTATTTTATTAGGGGGCTTAGAGTAGGTGTAATTAGTTTAAAATTGTTGTAATATTTTTCTAATGTTTGTAAATATTTTTTTATTTTTTGTAACTTAGTTCTTTTTTATTTTTTGTACTTTAGTTAGTTTATTTAATTGTATTTATTTGTAGGTATTGTATTTAATTAATTTATTGATAGTGTAGTGTTAGGTTTAATTGTAGGTAATTGTAGGTAGTTTATTTAATTTATGCATTGATAGTGTAGTGTTAGGTTTAATTGTAACTTAGGTTAGGATTTATTTTACAGGTAATTTTGTAATTATTTTAACTATTTTAGCTATTAAATAGTTATTAACTATTTAATAGCTATTGTACCTGGTTAAAATAATTACAAAGTTGCCTGTAAAATAAATATTAATCCTAAATAGCTACAATATAATTATAATTTATATTGTAGCTATATTAGGGTTTATTTTACAGGTAAGTATTTAGCTTTAAATAGGAATCATTTATATAATAAGAGTTAATTTATTTCGTTAGATTTAAATTATATTTAACTTAGGGGGTGTTAGTGTTAGGGTTAGACTTAGCTTTAGGGGTTAATCCATTTATTAGAGTAGCGGCGAGATCCGGTCGGCAGATTAGGGGTTAATTATTGTAGGTAGCTGGCGGCGACGTTGTGGGGGGCAGATTAGGGGTTAATAAATATAATATAGGGGTCGGCTGTGTTAGGGGCAGCAGATTAGGGGTACATAGGGATAATGTAGGTTGTGGCGGTGTACGGAGCAGCAGATTAGGGGTTAAAAAAAATGTGCAGGTGTCGGCGATAGCGGGGGCGGCAGATTAGGGGTTAATAAATATTATGTAGGGGTCGGCGGTATTAGGGGCAGCAGGTACATAGGGATAACGTAAGTGGCGACGGTGTACGGAGTGGCAGATTTTTTAATAGAGTGGCGGCGATGTGGGGGGGCCTCGGTTTAGGGGTACATAGGTAGTTTATGGGTGTTAGTGTACTTTAGAGCACAGTAGTTAAGAGCTTTATAAACCGGCGTTAGCCCAGAAAGCTCTTCACTCCTGACTTTTTTCTGCGGCTGGAGTTTTGTCGTTAGATTTCTAACGCTCACTTCAGCCACGACTCTAAATACCGGCGTTAGAAAGATCCCATTGAAAAGATAGGATACGCAAATGGCGTAGGGGGATCTGCGGTATGGAAAAGACGCGGCTGAAAAGTGAGCGTTAGACCCTTTCCTGACTGACTCCAAATACCAGCGGGCAGTAAAAACCAGCGTTAGGAGCCTCTAATGCTGGTTTTGACGGCTACCGCACAACTCTAAATCTAGGCCTAAGATAGCTACAATATATCTAACAGTTAAATCGTAGCTAATTTAGGATTTATTTTTATTTTACAGGCAAGTTTGTATTTATTTTAACTAGGTAGAATAGTTATTAAATAGTTATTAACTATTTAATAACTACCTAGCTAAAATAAATACGAAAGTACCTGTAAAATAAAAATAAAACCTAATAACCTAAGTTACAATAACACCTAACACTACACTATAATTAAATAAATTAAATAAATTAAATACAATTAAATAAATGACATACAATTAGCTAAATTAAATTAAATTATCTAAAGTACAACCCCCCCCCCCCCACTAAATTACAGAAAATAATAAACAAATTACAGATATTTAAACTAATTACACCTAATCTAATAGCCCTATTAAAATAAAGCCCCCCCTTAAAAAAAAACAAAAAAAACCTAGCCTAAAATAAACTACCAATAGCCCTTAAAAGGGCCTTTTGCGGGGCATTGCCCCAAAGTAATCAGCTCTTTTACCTGTAAAAAAATACAAACAACCCAAGAGTAAAACCCACCACCCACACAACCAACCCCACAAATAAAATACTATCTAAAAAAACTTAAGCTCCCCATTGCCCTGAAAAGGGCATTTGGATGGGCATTGCTCTTAAAAGGGCAGTTAGCTCTTTTGCCGCCCAAAGTCCCTAACCTAAAAATAAAACCCACCCAATACACCCTTAAAAAAACTAACACTAACCCCCTGAAGATCGACTTAATGGGAGACGTCTTCATCCAAGCCGGGCGAAGTGGTCCTCCAGAAGGGCAGAAGTCTTCATCCAAGCCGGGCAGAAGTGGTCCTCCAGACGGGCAGAAGTCTTCATCCAGACAGCATCTTCTATATTCATTCATCCGGCGCGGAGCGGGTCCATCTTCAAGACATCCGACACGGAGCATCCTCTTCATCCGATGACTAACACAGAATGAAGGTACCTTTAAGTGACGTCATCCAAGATGGATTCCCTTATATTCCGATTGGCTGATAGAATTCTACCAGCCAATCTGAATTAAGGTAGAAAAAATCCTATCGGCTTATGCAATCAGCCAATAGGATTGAAGTTCAATCCTATTGACTGATCCAATCAGCCAATATGATTGAGCTAACATTCTATTGGCTGATTGGATATGTTTAGTTTAGGCTAGTGTTTTTTTTATTTTGGAGGGGCTTTTTTATTTTAATAGGGCGATTAGATTAGGTGTAATTTGTTTAAATATCTGTAATTTGTTAATTATTTTCTGTAATTTAGTGTTTGTTTTTTTGTACTTTAGATAATTTAATTTAATTTAGCTAATTGTATGTAATTTATTTAATTGTATTTAATTTAGTTAATTTATTTAATTATCGCGTAGTGTTAGGTGTTATTGTAACTTAGGTTAGGTTTTATTTTACAGGTACTTTTGTATTTATATTAGCTAGGTAGTTATTAAATAGTTAATAACGATTTAATAACTATTGTACGTAGCCTGTAAAATAAAAATAAATCCTAAGATAGCTAAAATGTAACTATTAGTTATAGTGTAGCTATTTTAGGGTTTATTTTACAGGTAAGTATTTAGTTTTAAATAGGAATAATTTAGTTAATGATAGGAATTTTTAGTTAGATTTTTTTTAATTATATTTAAGTTAGGGGGTGTTAGGGTTAGACTTAGATTTAGGGGTTAAAAATTTTAATATAGTGGCGGCGATGTTGGGGGCAGCAGATTAGGGGTTAATAAATGTAGGTAGGTGGCGGCGATGTTAGGGACGGCAGATTAGGGGTTAATAATATTTAACTAGTGTTTGCGAGGCGGGAGTGCAGCGGTTTAGGGGTTAATATATTTATTATAGTGGCGGCGATGTCCGGTTTGGCAGATTAGGGGTTACAATTTTTCTTTTAGTGTTTGCGATGTTGGAGGGCCTTGGTTTAGGGGTTAATATGTAGTTTATGGGTGTTAGTGTACTTTTTAGCACTTTAGATAAAAGTTTTATGCTACAGCGCTGTAGTGTAAAACTCTTAACTACTGACTTTAAAATGCGGTACCAGTCTTGACAGGAGAGGGTCTACCGCTCACTTTTTGGCAGACTCGTAATACTGGCGCTATGCAAGTCCCATTGAAAAAAGAGGATACTCAATTTACGTAAGTGGATTTGCGGTATTGCCAAGTCTGGCCAAAAAATTGAGCGGTACACCTGTACCTGCAAGACTCGTAATACCAGCGGGCGTTAAAAAGCAGCGTTAGGACCGGCTAACGCTGCTTTTTAAGCCTAACGCAAAACTCGTAATCTAGCCGATAGTTTGCAGTAAATACAAGTTAAATTAAAATGTTTTTACCTACAATTTAACTTTTTTTTACAACTAGTTTATTATATATTACTTTTCTGTCACATAAATAAGTCTATTATAAATGTTGAGCAATCTTCACCTGCACACAGCTGGCGAGATAATTCAGTGAGACCAGCTTGTTTATAAGCTTCCAGCATTTCACAAGAATTGTGAGAGACCTTCAGACTTACCCTGGGAGCTCCCCTGTTGAGACAAGGGAACTTCCCCGTCCCTCCCACTTTCTAAAGCTGTCAGTTTTAGTTTACAATAGAACAAATACAAAGTGCAAACACATTTTTAAACAATGCAAAGAAATATAGAAAGTATGATCCTAATTTGTAGCACAGAAAATTTCAATACATAATCAGAATTTGTAAAATCAACGCTAGAAATCTAAATCTAAACATATTAAAATAGAAAAAAGAAAGTGCAAAGTTTAAATGTAATAACACTGAAAGGACCCAATTTGAAGTGTAATGTAATATAAAATACAATGCACAACTTGTAAGTGTAACAAAACTCTCATACCATGCAGTGCTATATTGCACTGGGCTTGCCTCTCCTTCACATAAAGAAAACACCCCTTAGACAAGTATAGAAAAATGTGCCTGTCTTGAACCTTGTAAGAGCCCTCTCAGTGCTCAAGGGCTCCACCTTTTTTCTTTTATTGAGTTCAGCCCCTGTGAAGTCTACACTACAATTTCTCTCGAAGTAGGAAAGACTTTTATTATTAGGCCTTAAGTTTTCAGATTTTTACTAGCTGTAGTTTGACTTTATAAAACAACAAATATAGGAACTAATTACAAGAAATTAGCCCAAGGCATTTTTGTAAAAAAAAAAAAAAGAGACCCTAAGCAACATATTAGCCAAGTCTAAATATTTTCAAACAAATTAACATCTTGTTTGCTGCAATTGTTCTTTAATAGCCATTTCTGGCTTCTGTCTACAGAATACCATATTAGCCACGATTATTCTGTTAATTTAAACTACATTGTTTTGCAGCTGTTATCTATTAAAGTCAGTTAGATACAGATATGGGGCAGGGTATGCAGTGAGAAATAGAAAATCCACAATTTTCAAAGGTAAATTACAAAGAAAGGGGGCGTGATAAATGATGAAAATATATTGCAAAGTTGTTTTACTACATATAACTAGACATTCTATATTAAAATCTCAATCATTAAAAAAATTATAGGGTGAAAAAAATGCTAATCTGCCGAGTCACTTCATTTACCGCGGCGCATTATTCTCAGTTCAAAAAGTCATGTGCTAAATTGAGATGAACAGAACTTGACTGGGCAAAATCTATTATGTGAAATTGAGTGAGGGTTAATCAATTATTTTATATTTTAAAAAATTCTTTACTAAAACCTGAACAGTAAAATGTGACATATTAAGGGCTAGATTACAAGTAGAGAGCTTTGGCTAGAGCGCTAACTGCGCTAGCGGTAAGCCTTTTGCGCTCATTGGGTTGAGCTGGTATTATGAGTTGATTACGTGTTGAAAGTAAACAGTTATCGGTAGTGCGCTAACCCGAGTGCAAAAAAAGATAACCTACTTCCCCATAGAAGTCAATGGAGAAAAAAAAAAGTGGAAAAAAAACCTAACAACCCTGCTCACGCAAACCAAAACGCCTTAAGCCCACAATCTAATAACCACTAAACCACCAGTCCCCAACACAAAGTAAAACACTACATTATTAACCCCTGAACTGCCAGCCTCCCCAATGCAAAATAACCCACTAACATCTAAACCCCCTATCCTAACACTCCCTAAGTTTTCTTTTTTTAGTAATGTTAGTTTTTTTTTTGCTTTTTTTTTAATAGCAATGTTAGGTTTTTATTTTAATAGTAATGGTTGTTTTTTAATTTTAAAAGGTAAGATTAGGGGTTTTTTTAACTTTCACAGGTAAGTTTTTTTTTAGGTTAGGGGGTTTAGATGTTAGTTTTTAACCTTGTGTTGGGGGAGCTGGCGGTTTAGGAGTTAATAGTGTTGAGATTTAGATTACAATGTGGGCTGTGGTGGTTTAGGGATTAATAGTGTACATATGTAGTTTGTAATGTGGGGGCTGGTGGTTTAGGGGTTAACAGTGTAGAGGTTTAGTTTACAATGTTGGGGGTTGGAAGTTTAGAGGTTAACAGTGTAGAAGCTTACTTTGCGGTGTGGTGTGTGGCGGTTTAGCTGATAATAGTGCAAAGAGGTAGTTTGCGAAGTGGGGGCTGGCAGTTTACGGGGTTCATAGTGAAGTTTAGTGCAAAAAGTTTGAGCTTTAAATGCGATTGCATTGCACGTACTTTCAACTTGTAATACGACCGCATATTACTGCTATACATTACCCATAGAAATAGAATATATGGGGAACGTAAATTACTGCAGGTTCACACAAAATAATTTGCAGTCATTTTAACATTTCGCCACTTGTAATATGGATTTGAGCGTAAAAAACACCACAATCTCACAATCACGTTGACTCTCCTTGGGCAAATGATAGCGCTCCACTTGTAATTTGACCCTAAATGTTTAAATGCATGAATGAACATGCAGTTTTTCAATACTTCCTTAAATCTTTGTTCTGTATGTCTTTGAAGTCAGACTGATTTAAGCACATTCACAGATCAACAGAAAGAAAAAATGAACAGAACCAAAGTAAAAGAAACAGGTTTATTAGCTTGAATGGATTTGTCACATTTTCATAATAAATAATTTTCTAGTCTTATGTAAGATTATTGCGTAATTATCTTTTGATGTTTGTGAGCAGCAGAAATTTCTTAGTATGAATATTCTTTCTTTCTTTCTTTAAAGCCTCTATGATGATGCTTGAATAATATTTTAAGGCAGGGGTCTTTAAATTTTTTCCCCAAAACTCAGTGACATGATACCACTTACCTTTTGCTACCCTATTTTTATGCTTGGTTAGAAATTTTCGTAAGTAATATTCAACAAGAGACCTGTAATTTGTGGAAAAGTCACTAAAATGTGTGCGTACTTTATACCTGATTGTAGTCAAACTTGAAAGTGTTGTAAAAGGTAATAACACACATATACTCTCATACAACACACATATATCACACACATTCTCATACAAAACACACAGTCTCATATAACACAGATACACACAACACACGCACTCTCATACAAGATACACACTCTCATATAAAACAGATACACACCTCACACACTAGTCGCGATCCATTAAACATGATGTTGCAACCCAGTAATCGGTTGCGACCTGTGGTTTAAAGAACCCTGTTTTAAGGGATAGGAAAATACATTTTTTAATTCATGATTAAATCATCAGGCAGCACATGTAATTTTAAGACACTTTAAAATCCATTTCTATTATCAAAGTTGCTTTTTTGGCATATTTTGTTGAAAAGCATATGTACATATGCCCAGCTGTATTGCACTACTGAGGGTAGCTAGTGATTAGTGGCTGGTGAAAATCAGCCAATTAGCATGATCAGCGTTGAGTTCACTTTTTTTTTACTGTGATCTTGTGGGATTTCAACATAATCTTGTGAGATATCATAGTAAACTTGCTAAAACTGACTTTCTTCCACTGAGGAGGGAAATACAGTGACTGTGTCTGCACATGACAGATGCACGTTGACTTGCTAGTCCCAGGATAAGCATCCTGACCAGATGCTCAAAGTCTCTTTACATTGAGATATAGGAAGTAAGGATAATTTAAGGTAAAATATCTTCCTTTTTTACATAAAGATGATCATGTGATCGTTTCTAGTTAGCTTTCTACAGATAAGCTGCATCATTTTCAAATGATTGAATATATGAATGTCATGTCCTTTTAACAAAATGTGTAATCCCTATCCAGAGGTTAAACACACAGTTTTATTCACTCAATTATGCAACAATAATATACTATAGCATATAAGAGCTTTTTAATTTTATATTTCTGTTCATACACTTTAGATTGTAGGTAACATTTGTTTTAGTGCTGACCTAGGCATTGGGAATTCTGCTGCGCTCATTCCCACAACCCAAATAATTTTATATATGCCTCATATATTTCATTAGTAGGAGGGTCCTGCACCCCACAAGAAATTTGCACAGAGCACTGTGTTGACGTAGTACCTACGTCCAAAACTGTAACGCACGCTTTGGTCCTCACTGTTAGCTTTGACAGTGGAGACTGCAGCTGGAGAAAAAAATATTAAAAAAAAATTGACTTCAATTTTCATATTGGCAAAGTATTATTATAGAATTATGAAACTTTTAAGTGCATAAAGTTGCTTCACTCTAAAAAAACGAATCCCTCTGCCATAGGCACTCAACTAGTCATACAATGTGAAAAATTAGCCTTTTTATTGACCTACTTGCATTACTCAGTTGTTATAGTTAGTCATAAGAGATAAACCCCCTATTATGTAATACGTACTCTAATACTATAACTTTAATAAATAAAACACAACAACTTGGTTGGGAGAAAAGACCGGTCACGGTCACGTTTATTCAATAAACAGATTTAAATTATGGCTAATATTATCCAATATTAGGCACTCTTTAATCAAAACATAGCTAAATCTTGTATCAAGTTTGTTCATAACTGGTGGCGGCATCTAACACTATCCTAACCCCTACCGACAGATGAACAAGGCCCCTCCGGTGTTTGCAGCGTAACACCCGGCTTTTCACACTTAATGGCATAGAGAGAGAACTGTGATGTGTCGAGCTATTCAGTCTGCAATTCATAAGGGAGAGGACCCCTAGGCTGGCACCTAGTGGGCGTCTCCCCTCCCTCTTTCTAGACTGTCACTCTTCTCTCTCAATGCCCACTCCCAGGGCCTTGCCCGACAGCCACAAGAGGAAATAACTAAAATTTACTCTTGCCGCCACCTTTAACCAACCAGGTACCTCTTAAAATAACATACAATCTAACCATACCAACTTGCTAAAACAGTATTATAACAATTTTTTTTACAGCGACTATATAACAGTCATTAAACAACCGCTAACCATCTTTATTGTGCATGTCTTTGCCATTTTTTTTTAAATTATCAATAATAGTGCCTTCCTGATGTCATTCATGAATAAGTCCAACCCAACATCTGTTAGGTGCACTCCATCAGGGCGATAAAGGTCCTTTTTGTCGGCCGTGATTAGTTTGTGCCTGATAACAAAGCCACCCAGGACCCTGACCGCACTTCCCACCTCCCTGTTAACCTTCTATAGGATGTTATAAGCCGCCCTCTGGGTTGCTATGTATTGCCAGTGCAGCCGTGCAACCACATTGGACCATCCTATCCTCTCATCACGGAGCCAAACATGTACCCACTTTATATCAGCCACCATTCTCCTAATGAGAACCAAAGCTGGTACTGATCCCATGTCATCCCCCCTACATGCAACACAATAATGTGAGGCTGCCCCCACCTCCTGTGTGCATCTTGTAGAAGGGCTGGTAATTCCTCCCATGTCAATCGCCTACGACCCAACCATCGAAAGTTGGCCCTGGACATTGCAAATCCAAGCTGCTGACCTTCTGGGGAGCGCAGCGCCCCGATGGATGCCCAGTGGATAAATGAATGCACTATTATCCACACCAGAACTGGAGGGGAATTCTCACCTAACACATCTGGCAAAACATGAGTAAACAGCATTATCCCAAGTTCCATGACTACGTTGGCAGTCTCCAACTGCCCCCCCCCTTTAAGAGTCTAAACCTTATAAACTCAACATAAATTAGCAACTACAAAATCTTTTCTTTTTTTTTGCATTGGGCAAAGGCCTGATGTAAGTTTTGTAGCTCCCTGACTTCTAGCGCCCTATGCGCTTGATGTCTGTTGTTGAAGACCCCTTTGCCACCGCATTAGTGGTAGCCCCTATGCGAAATGAGTGTGGCGCTATTCTAGACTGATCCAACCCCAGGTTTTTCGCTGTTCTTGCAAGAACCTTGCAGAACTGAAATACAGACAATGAGCTAAATCATCATGTACGAGGAATTGCTGGCAACAAGCCAGCCTAACCTTACCAAATTCCTCAATGCGTAGCACCTGGCAGCATTCTGGGAATTCATGCCTGACCAAGGACAACCATGCCTCTTTACTTTCTTGATCCATTTTGGACCGAGGTACTAACAGAAAGAGCCCCTCTTCCGATGTCCTTATGTGCCCCAGTTGGATCCCTCCTAAGCCCTCAGCTCTGGAGGAAGCCACTAATTCCTCTAATCGCAATGCCCCCGCAAAAGCTAAGGCAAATGCTATACGGAAGAGTAAAACCTCGTACTCAGAGTAACAAACTGTCCTCAGTTCCAGCACCAGCTGCCTCAGGCGAAGCGGTGTTATCATCTCTCTCTGGTTTTTAGGGCAAGGGTCCAGCCTACCCCAACCCTTCAAGATCTGTTGAACCAGAAACGATTTAGAGTGATCAGTATTTCCTAATGCTTTGTTAAAGAAAGCTATCGAAGATAGCCTACTCCCCACTCCCAATCTAGAAATCCCCTCCTGCATCAAGCACACCAACCAATCAAGCACCTGAGAGGCTCGATGCACATCAAACCCCTTCTGGTGACAGAATGTCTCCCATTCTCTCCAATGGCTCAGGTATGTTTTCCATGTCTTAGGCACCAATGATGCCTCTACTAAGGGGAGAACGGATTTCCATCCTGTGCCAGCTGTCAAAGAAATGGAGGGCACGTTAATCCATTTGCAGCTGCCTTGAGCACTACCCTCCTAAACTGCCCCCAATTAAATCAAGAGAGTGCATCAGCAATCACGTTTTGTACCCCCGGGACATGTCTGGTGGTAAAGAAAATGTTAAGCTTCAAGCAGCATAGCACTAACTGTCTTAGGTATGTCACTACCAATGGAGAGGACGTGGATAATCTGTTTATGGAGTAAACCACACTCATATTACCATCCAGAAAACTACTGACCTGTTCTCTAGTATATGCCCCCAAATCTTTAAGGCAACTACGATTGGGAAGAGCTCCAGCAGCATCAGATTCTTATTCAGGTCTGTGGCTACTTATTCCTTAGGCCAGGGAGCTGCGTTCCATTCTCCATTTAGGTATGCCCCTTAACCAGAACCACCACAGCATATATGAATAGATGCAACAACTGGCTTGATATGGGAACCAACCTCCAAATACAGATCCCATTAAAGTGGACCAGAAATCTTTCCCACACTCCCAAGTCTTCCGTCATCTCTGCGGTGACCTTGACCCACTTCCTGCGACCCCTGGGCCACTTCAGCTGACTCTCTAAATGAAGGTTAAAGACTCTTCCCATAGGTATGGCCCTCCCAGCGACATTAAGTAGGCCCAGTAAAGACTAAAGCTACTTAATGGAAACCAAATTGTCTCTAACCACTTTTGAACCACCTGTAAGAGGCGGTCGACCTTGTCCCATCATAACCTGCACACTGACTGTAATGTGTCTATCTCTATACCTAAAATGGTGAGACAAGTGCATGTCCCTTGTGTGTTATCATCCGCAAGTGGCACTCCAAATTCGGCCATCATGTCCTACATTACCCTCATTAACTTGTCACACTCTGTGGAACCTGCTCTCTCCACTAGCAGGATGCCGTCCAGGTAGTGGGTCATAGCCCCACCCCAGACACCTTCTGCACCACCCAGTGTAGAAATGAGCTGAAACACTCGAACAGTGAACCCAATAAGGAGCATCCCATCGGTAAACATCTGTCTACGTAGTATGCCCCCTCAAACTTCAGACCCATAACCCGAAAGGAAGATGGATGAAGGGGCAGAAGCCGGAAAGCTGATTCTATATCCAACTTTGCCATCAATGCCCCCAGACCCTTACTCTCACTATTGCCAATGCATTGTCATTGATTGGTAGTGCACCAAGCTTAGTTCCAGATCAATTGCGTCATTAACTGACGACCCTTTCAGGTATGAAGAATGAAAAATGACAACACAGCTGAAAAATCATCCTGGCTCAGATTCAAAGGGACCTACAAGTGTAACTATTCGCAATGCATAGCATGCAAATATTTACAACAAGGGGAGGGCTTTGTGAGCACTGCTACCGGAGAATCATTTAGACATTTTTCATGTCTTAATTGTAGGACAAGTTACGTTGTCTATCTCCTTACCTGTATTGAATGCGGAATTCAATACATAGGTCTCACGACAAGAGAGACTCGTGATAGAATCAGGGAGCATATTTCCAATATAAAAGCTGGAAAACTGACAACACCTTTGGTACCACATTTTAAGTTGTCACACAATAAAAGTGCCAACTCCCTTAGATGGACCATTATTGAATTGGTCAAATGTAAAGAAAGAGGTGGTGATAGAGATAGATCATTGGCTAAGAGAGAGGTCTATTGGATACACAGGCTCAGGACTAGAGTTCCTGATGGACTAAACTCTGAATATGATTTGATCAATTTCTGGGAGTAGTGGTCCTGGGTCTGTGTATCCAATATTAAGAATGTTTATAATTTTGGTTCTTATTGTTCCTCATACAAGTCTTGTATATGGACAACAGACATATGGTATATTGGTATATTGAGATATTCACCTGTAGAATTATGTGTAAGCTTAACACTTATTTAATGCTACTGATTTATATTTGCCTCCAATAAAGAGTGAATTTTTATCACAACAATAGGAGGCAAATATTCTGTGCTATTTTTAGATATATTACAGTTTAGAGCAACTCTTTGACTTGTATTTAACATATGTTATTTTAATATATCATATTGTGTATTTTTTGTGGTTCTACATGTCATGTCAAATCTGAATGCATAATTTGTATCAGTACTTTGTTTAATAGGTTTAATAGGTTTATTATGTGTGTTAGATACACCGAAGTAGGGGACTTAAGCACATAGGGTTTACATTACACTTATCCATGGAGTGAACTGTTTAACAGGTTTTCAAGTGTTAATGGTCCCTTTTGGTTTAATTTCCCCATATCTTGGAAACAGGTTCTGCAAGTTCCTTTTGTATACATCAGCTGACAATTTGCATATATTCTGAATTTTGATTATGTGAGTTAATGCCATTTGTATGATTTGTGTTTCATACGGTTGTAAATATGGCAATAGTGGGGGTGTGTGTGTGCTCCACTACAGGTAAAGTTTTTTTGTTTTAACCAATCAGTATGCACTAATAGGCATAAATGGCTGATGGTAACCTGAGACTACAACTACGATTACGGCCTTTGGAGCCAAAACATGTCAGCAGTCAGTCCCTGGAGTGGAGTTCACATCACTCACATCGCCACTTGAACTCTACCTTTGTATCCTTCCTTGCGAAGGAAGTTTTTACTCTGCAATAAAATTTCTACTATGATTGCTGGAATACGAGTGCACCTCTTTCTGTGCTTTGTTTGGATGAAAAATGATGTATCAACCTAAACTTCCCCAATTCCTTTTTTGGTACTACTCCCAAGGGCGAGATTACCATGTCTGGGAAAGGAGGGCCATGAAATGGGCCTGCAACCCTACCCAAATCTATTTCTTTTGACAATTTGTTCCTAACCACTTGTGGGAATTCATATGCTGATTTTAAATTTAGGTGAATAGTAGACACCTCCACCGGACCGATCACCGGTATCCTAAAGCCCCCGGCCAACCCTGATCTCAGCAACTCTGCAGCTACCTGATCAGGGTAATGCACCAGCCAGGGCGCCATTGCAGCTGACCTAAGTGGAGTTGGTGCTCTTGACACCAGCACCAATCTTGGAGATAGACTTCTCTGCCCCTTGTTCCCTCCACTTACTGCATTCAATCCCTGGGTGGGGACCGCTGTAGTATTTACACATGTGCCGAAAGGAACAGCTAGTTCCTCTGTCACATTGCCTATCCTGGTACTTCCAACACTCCCTGCCACGCTTCTTTTGTCGAGACACAAAGTTCCGGGGCGAACGGTTACCGGAGGGCATGTAGCCCACTCCAGCCCTAATTTTGACCACAAGTGCATGTCTTGTGTCCAAAAATGTAGCAATGGGTTACTCGCCCTTTTTCTGTGGAAGGCCTGTATATCATCGATAGTATCCTGATATTTTAAATAGATTGTGGTCTTGCAGAGGCCATTTGTCCACATAGCAAATGGCTAGTACTCAAAAGCATTTCTGCCACTCCTCATAAGTCTCCGGCCTGCGTTATTTTTCTTTAGACCAGTGCTGTCTACTGCCTTTCCCTTTGCCCTATACTCATCTAGAGACAGCTCAAAAATGTTCATATAGTGCCCTTTGTGTACCTTCTTCAATATTTTGGACTTAAGGTACCCATATAATGAATGTACTAGGCAAGGGTAAGTATCCCCTTGGGCTGCTACTTTCCTAGCCACCATCTGACCCTGTGCATGTCCTACACTCCCTTCAGGCATAGCCCCTGATGGCACCTCTGCCAACCCTGTGACACTGGCTTTAGCTTTAGACTTTGCTGCTGTCATTTTCTTAATCCATCTAAACATCTGCTGCTGACCTTTACCCACAAGCCAAAGATCCTCCCCGCTATCAGAACCTGAGTCAGTAGTAGATGAACCCATGTCAGCGTGTATGATGCTTGGAATGCAGTACTCACTGCTAGCAGCCGCCTTGTCCTGAGTTCCTGCTTTCTCTGTATGTGTTGCCACTGCAGGATCTTTAATCACTTTTCTGCTAGGCCCAGTGACTACCAATGCCCTAGACACCTCCGTATCCATGCCTGATGATCTGCCTGCGTTAACTTGTGAAGATAAAGCATTCTGGGGAGTACTCTGGGTCAAGAATGAGGCAGCCCCCACTCCCTGCTCCTTTTCCCACACAGTCTCTCATACCTAGCGCTGCAGCTACAGCTCTTCTAATAATTTTCTCATTCACCCCCCTCCATCCTGGGCATGCGCGTACAACCCAGTGGGAGCCTGTGGCCTAATACCAGAATGTCTCCCTTGCACACCATGCACAATCGAACTCCCCTGCGTACCATTCATACCACTGTTCCTTAACACCAAATACTCAGGCCCCTGCAGTGTTTCCCCTGCCCTTGTGGCCCTTGGGCCCATGTGCTCATTATCCCCTGTCACAATATGCAATATCACACTCTCATTCCCATCAGCCATAATCCCTTGTGACCATCCACCATGAGAAACAACCAGACCCTCATACAGTGCAATCACGCACCACTGGCCTTACTACTCCATCACCGCAAGTGCCTTTCCCCCTGTGAGACACACCACTATCCAGCTGATAGTGCACCCTACTTGAGCTGACTTTACCCCCCGAGACTCCATCTGTGACCCGGAGACTCCCCAACTTACCTGGAGTACTCCGGTCATGAGGGTCATCCCTGCTGCGTGATCTGCTCCTTCTCCTGTGATGGCCGTGCTCCTCTCCACTCAATGAGTCAGATGGAGAAGTTGCGCTAGACGCATCATGTGAGGGGGCGTGGCCTAATGCCGATGACGGGCCTGCCGGGGAAGAAGGCTGTAACAAACTGTGGCACCCGCCCCCAGCCCTGGAGCCATCCCAGCCCTCCACAATCCCCTCCGGGCGTATCACCATGGCCAAAGACTGGGCAAGGGCTAGGACAGCAGCCATGACTGCCAGGGGCAAAGCGGGCAGCAGCTGCACCACAGCCCCCCCTTCAGGCCCCATTTGAATTGTTAATGCATCCTGGCTGGCAGGTGCAGGTCCCGGGCAACTAGCGCCCTGAGTAGGAGGGAAGATCTGTTGAGCTCCTAAAGTTTGGGTAATAGGGGCGTGATATGGGGATGAAAGTCCCGAACTAGGCCCCATCCCTGCTTCTCCTCTGTACTATCGAGTGTACCCTGCCCTGATGAACTATCCCTCTCATTCCCTTCAGGGCCCAACTCCCTCTTCTCAACCTTCCTTCCTCTATTAAATGACTTCTTTGGGGGGTTATTTTGGGGTGTGGGGGGTACCTCATCATCATTGCTCTGATCTCCTCTATCTCCGGCAGGTCCCTTCTTCCTGGACACCACCTCTACTACTTCACAATATCTCTTTGGTGGCACAGACTTTCTTCTAGCTCTATCCATCTTTTACCAGCTTTAAACCCCCATAAACTCTGCGCAGAAAATGTATCCTTGAAGTCTGGAACAGGAAGAGGCACTGTTGCAAGGCCCTATAAAGGTAAGCACAAACACCCACCTCCCAACTTGCTACAATGTAAAAAAGACAATTTAGAACACTCCAGACTTCAAGTTGGTTATCCCTTAATGTTGCTACAGGCCCACTAGAGGGCCCTCTACTGTCAAATTACTCTGTACAGAAAATTTAAAATAAATAAATAATATTTAATAAAAAAAGTGTTCTATAGGTACTGGTGGCAGATAGCTGCCAGTACCTAAGATAGTGGACACTAGCTGGGAATGAGGGTTAGAGAGCAGTTTTGGAGGGATCAGGGAGGTTGGAGGGTAAGAGAAGATCCTACACTACAGAAAATATATATTACATTTTCATATTGGCAGGGGGGATGGTAAGGGAGGGAAGAGAGCTTTTTGGGAAGGATAGGGGTTTGGGAATTGTCAGATGGGAGGATAAAGTTAACCTTACAAGCTACCTGATTAACCCCTTCACTGCTGGGATTAAAATAAGTGTAGTGCACAGCTGCAGTTAGCAACCTGCTAATTACCAAAAAGCAATGGCAAATCTATATATGTCTGCTATTTCTGAACAAAGGGGATCCCAGAGAAGCTTTTACAACCATTTGTGCCATGATTGCACAAGAAGTATGTAAATAATTTTAGTGAGAAACCCAAATATTGTGAAAAACTTAACTATTTTTTATATGATCTCATTTGGTGGTGAAATGATGGCATTAAATATAACAAAATTGTATAGATCAATACCTTTATACTATAGTTTTGACAGGTAAATAGAAAAATGCAAGGCTCTATTTCTGTTTAAATGGATTGATAGCAAAAATGTTAAAAATGATCCTGTATTTTGTGCAAGTTGTTCTCTGAAAGTTCCAGCAGTGAAGGGGTTACATATATTTTACAATTGGTTAAAAAAAAAAAAAAAAAAAGACTTGCAAACCCTGTATGTTAACACGGCTGGAAACATTTCCTTCATGCATCACAATGTCCTAGTGCTGCAAATGGCTTGCGGTGGGCATTTGTTACACTGCATGCGTTGGACACCGCACAGTGTTGCTATAATATAATTTGGCAGACAGGTGAGCAGTAATAAAGGGCCTCAAGGACATCTGCCACTGTGAACCATTTCATGGCGGCAAATGCTGAAGCATGTTTAATATAATAACTTACAGATTCTTAGCTGTATTTAGGCATCAATCTTTTTATTAATCTTAAAGGGACACTGAACCCAATTTTTTTTCTTTCATGATTCAGATAGATCATGCAATTTTAAGCAACTTTCTAATGTACTACTATTAGCAATATTTCTTCGTTCTCTTGCTATCTTTATATAAAAAAGAAGGCAGCTAAGCGTTTTTTTTGTGTTTTTTTTGGTTGAGTACTCTGGACAGCACTTTTTAATTGGTGGATGAATGTATCCAACAATCAGCAAGGACAAACCAGGTTGTTCACCAAAAATGGGCCGGCATCTACACTTACATTCTTGCATTTTAAATAAAGATACCAAGAGAATAAAGAACATTTGATAATAGGAGTAAATAAGAAAGTTGCTTAAAATTCCATGCGCTATCTGAATCACAAAACAAAAAATTTGGGTTCAGTTTCCCTTTAACCCCCTAAGTACCAGAGAGTTCTAACAGGAAATAAGTTTGGGCCGCTTTGTCAAAAAAAGTGTTAACCACGTTTGCCATCAGGAAAAATGTATCACTCTCTTTTTATTATTTTTTTATTAAGATTATTGTGCAATGTATATAATAAATAAATCACAAAAATAAATACATACTGTATATATTTTTCTGGGTGTACTTTGCAATTGAAGATGTACTGTGTTTTGTAATCTTTAAATAACACTAAGAAAGCACATTATAAGATCTGTCATAGTCCAATTGTAAAATGAAACCAAACAAGCACCCAATTAAGTCAAACATTTGATGCCAGTGAACCAACATTTTTAAAATATGGTGGAGCTCATGATGCTGTCTGTGATATTATATTTTAATTAATGTATATTACAGTTTCTTTATTTCCATCATGCATACGAAATAAACTTTATTTAAATGTGTTTTTTTTAAGAACAAAAAAACTTTATTTACAAAAAGAACTAATTTCAAGGGACATCTCCCACAGCACTTAAAGGGACATGAAACCCACATTTTTTCTTTAATGATTTAGAAAGAGCATGCCATTTTAAACAACTTTCTAATTTCATTCCATTATCTAATTTGTTTTATTCTCTTGATATTCTTTGCTGAAAAGCATATCTAGATAGGCTCAGTAGCTGCTGATTGGTTTCTGCACATAGAAGCCTCATGTGATTGGCTCACCCATGTGCATTGCTTTTTCTTCAACTAAGGATATCTAAAAAATGAAGCAAAATAAATAATAGAAGTAAATTGTAATGTTGTTTAAATTTGTATTCTCTATCTGAATCCCTTTAAAGAGATACCTTGTAATTACAAGACATTTTTGTTATGTTATTCTACAGCATCACATCAGTCAAATTAAAAGGGACAGTCTACACCAGAATTTTTGTTTAAAAAGATAGATAATCACTTTATTTCCCATTCCCCAGTTTTGCATAACCTTTCAAATAATGGAAACACATCACACAAACACAAAAGGAAGTTTATACAAGGCAGGAACATCCATTTAAAAAAAGATCTAAACAATCAATACCTTACATTTAGTGCAACTCTTCTATAACTTTTATGTAAGGCAAAGCATCCCCTCTATGTGCATGTAAAACAATGTTATGTGTTGCTATGGCATCAGATTTGACAGCTACAGATCAAGTTACTTTAAATATTTCAATGAGACATAATAGCATTTTTTATTCTTTCCCTATAGTGGCATCTTTACTTGTACATACATTTCTGAAATATAATACAAAACAACTTTGTGATAAGATTTATATGAAGAGAAATAAAATCAATGTATGTTGCAGATAAAACTGAAAACAATGTAAGTGGTTTCACCAAAATGTTTATATTCATAGCAAACTATAACATAGAACTTTTGATAAAAAACATTTTTTGAATTAAGTTTTTAGCATGAAAAAAATATATATTTTGTTTTGTCTGATATTCACTTCTGGGGTCATTATGAATTCATTTAGAAATGAAAATCTGTTGACCCACAGAAAGACAGCTGCACAACAGCTTAAATTTAAATAAAGTTAAAGTTGTAGCTAGTGCTACTACCACAAGCCATCAGTAGCACAAAAAAATATATATATATATATATATATATATAAATAAAGCTTATATATGTATTGGCTGGTTTGAAAAACTATCTCCCAGAGAAGTGTTTCTTATCTTCAATCTTAAAGGATCCTAATAGGTAAGATATGGATATTTCTCTTCTTCATCTCTTTATTAACTCAGCCATGATCATAGTCCCTGTATTCAGTTAAATCCGTTGTATAAAGGGATTTTAAGACTGGAGGTAAGAAATGCAGGTTTTAGGGGATCATCTCCAAGAAATAACAAAGCAACTGGATATATTTTTTCTTAGAAGAGAGTTCTTTCAATGGTTCTGGATCTAGAGAACTGATTTCAGAGAACTGATTCAACAGCGTATGATTCTATTTTTGATGCCATCAATAAACAGATTTCAAGAGATCGGATCAGACACAGTGCATTTTTTGACTCCTTATTAGCCACATCTAGCCAGGTTTATATAAATAAAAAGATATGTTCTTTTGAAGAGCATAGTGATTGGATCAAAAATTTGAAATCTTGTTTGGTGGGAAATGTCATCTAGTTAAAATGTAATATTATGAGTTTTTTATTTATAAAATATAAATATAGTTGTTTGCTTTATTTTGTTTAGTGGAAATAGTATTGTTTCTTTGTGTATTATTTTTTTGGGGTACTTTGATTATTATGTACTTAACAAGGAAATACTATTAAGGTATTGTAAAAAGGCTAAGAATTTGCAAACTGTGTTATTAACATGATAACTTCAGATCATACATTTCTCTTGTTGTGTCTTTAGGTTTTGTTTTTAGTGACACCCTTTTGGCACCAGCCTGCACCATCTCTATCAGAAAAATAGTCCTCGTTGCCATTTTTTGCAGGTTTTTATCTGTTTGACTCTTTATTTTGGTTATATTATTTGAAATTCCAGTTGAGTCTGTTGATTCCTGTGGCTTTCACAACTTCCAAAGTGCATATAAAGAACATTTGAGATACAATTTGTGATTTAGAGTGTGAATAAGGAACTCTAAATGCATCCGCATCCCACATACGGTTGTTAACTTGATCTGCAATTAACCCCTTGGAGTAACTAATATATGCTTTAATAAGCCTGGGATAACTTGCATATAGTAGTGTGTATGAAATATACAAGTGTATGTCATGCTTAACACTAAAAATTTCAATTGAGTACACTTACTTACACCAAGAATTTCCTGGTAAAAATTCCTATTATTAATTTTTCTTTGTTCTCTTGCTATCTTTATTTTAAAAAAGCAGGAATGTTAAGCTTAGGAGTCAGCCCATTTTAGGTTCAGCACCATGGATAGTGTTTGCTTATTGATGGCTACATTTAGCAAACCAATAAGCAAGCATAACCAAGGTTCTCAACCAAAAATGGGCTGGCTATTAAGCTTTACATTCCTGCATTTTACATAAGGATGTCAAGAGAACCAAGAAAAATTGATAATAGGAGTAATTAGAAAGTTGCATAAAATTGCAGGCTCTATCTAAATCATGAAAAAATAAGTTAGGTTTAGTGTCCCTTTAAGGATTTCTTCTCAACACCTGCACTTGCAATTCATTTTCTATTTGGTGAAACAGCAGGTGTAGCGAGTTGCAACTCTAACTAACTGTCTAAATCCATGAAGGACTATACTAACACTTACTATTAACATAACACTAAAAGTTATTGTGCAAATGGTCTTTAAAGATATGTACGGTTCCCATTTATTCATAAGACCCCTATCTAATCTCCTTAGATTATATGGTCCCTTGTATAGGATATGGTGGTCTGTTTTTTTTTTGTTTTTTTTTTAAGGAGCCTCAGTTTTTAAAGTGATCATTTTTTATGTGCACTGTTTCTTTAAAAATATTTTTTAGGAAAATATTTTTTTTTCAGTTTCTTATAACAAAGTGATGAATTCCCTGTCTTTGGTGAGAATTCATTCAAATTGAATTTATATTTATATTTCTATCTTCTTCTAATTATGATATTTAACAGTTTGTGATTCAATTACACTCAATCAAAAAATTAAAAAAAACTGTCAAGATGTAAGGTGAACAATGCCAGACTTACAAGAAAGTTTATTTGGATGCATCAATCACAAACCACGCTTGGGGTTCAGTTTGGTAACCCAAATAAAAGTTTGATTTCTGTGTGGATTTGAGTTTGATAACTTTGAATTATAAATTGTACAACATGTACATGTACGAAACCTGAACAGGTGGTTGACAGTTTAATAAATGGGGTCCTATATGTAGCTGAACTTACATATTCATAGGTGGCCAACGAGTTGGTTGATGTTGGATCTAAGGAGAAGAATTAATTCCATTAAAAAAACAAAAAAACAATCAGGACACTTAGGAAGAATGTGCATACATATTGTATGCACATTAAACAGTACAAAGGTCTCTAGATGTATCTTCCATTCTGGTATCTATTTATAAAACTTAGTATGTTCTCATTGCATGATTATAATTTATATAACTGATTAATTTTTAAACATTCATACTTAAAATATTTTTAACTTATCCTTTACCTGCATAAATGCACATGATTCAATGTATGCTTTCTCTTTCAAATCTTGGTGGAATTACCCAGCACATTTGTAGAAAAATACAGAAATTACTCTTTGCTAAAAGCCTATAGTTACAGTGCAAGCTATTTTCACACTAATGTATATCCGCTCTTGTTATACAAATAACCCAGTGTTACTTCACAACATATAGATTAATGTTAATGCAGACTACCCAGGTGATACCAATACACTATCCTCTCACAGATGTTATGTCATCTGCATTTTTGAGAAATTACTCAAGATTTTTTATAACATAGTGTTTAAAGCTAAAATCTTTTCTGTCATTTTTTAATGCACAAATACCTTATCAATGACTATTGATAAATAGATAGATAGATAGATAGATAGATAGATAGATAGATAGATAGATAGATAGATACTAATACACTACCATCTCATGGATGTTATGTAATCTGGGTTTTTGAAAAAACAGAAATTACTTCATATTTATATAACAAATAAAACTAAAATATTAGCTGTCATTTTTTAGTGCACAAATACCTTATCAATAACTATTGTGACTTTGTGTGAATGTGTATGCAAGAGTTTGTGTATTTACAGTATATATAAATGTATCTGTAGATAGATAGATAGATAGATAGATAGATAGATAGATAGATAGATAGATACCGTGGCGGATGGTGACTTTTGAAGATAGTGGAGCACTAGCCCCGCCCATCAGATGTCTTTTCCATTTTTAATGTGTGTGTGGGTGTATATATACATACATACACACCCTGCCAGTTACCTTAACATAGGGTGAGGGCAGTATATGATGTGTATTACTGTGTGTTGTTAAAAGTCTGTGTGTGAGGTATGTACATAACTAACCTGTGTATATTGAAAGACAAGCGCACCACATACACCCTGCAGTTACCTTGTATATATATATAATCATACTTTATATATATACACATACTGGGTACAAGAGACCTATCACTGGGGCAGTATAAGGACTTTATATATACTTTTATATATATATATATATATATATATATATATATAGTCCTTATACTGTCCCAGTGACAGGACTCTTGTACCCAGTATATACCGTATTGTTCCGAGTATAGGCCGCACTTTTTTCCCCATATGTAAGACTTGAAATCAGAGGTGCGGCCTATAATCGGGATTCTACCTTGAATGGTGTGGTCGGGGTTGGGACGGAATCGCTGTTGTTACAGGGAGGGGTTTGGGAAAACACACAGCAACTTCCTGTTTGAATGTGTGGAGTGCTAGTGACGTTAGACGCTGTTCCTGATCACCTGTTCCTGGAAGAAACGAGGAGACTTGCCCTGGTCAGATGGAGCAAGGACCGTACTGATTAATCACCAGGAGCAGGGAACTAAGGCAAGTGTTATTCCTGGTTAAGAGCTATCTGGGGTAGGTGCTATACGTAGTGGCACTTGATGGAGGAGTTGACAACTGTACTACTGAGGAACGGACATGCTAAGAAGCGGCATAGACAGGGTGAATCACTCATTGAGTCCCTATTTGGGATACACATATTCTGTATATGGTTATCTTGCACACCAACTAGGAAATATTTTTTTTTTGTAAGAGCTGCTGTGAGTTATAAACTGTGACAGGAGGGTGAGTCAGGATTGGGGAGGAGGGGGTTGTGTGAGGAAGAAGAGGGCTAAGAGTATGGGGATGGCTGAGGGGAGGCTTGTGTGTAATGTAGGTAGTTAATATGGTGAGTAGTGGGCACTGTGTGAGGGAAGGAGGCAGCCTGTGAGGGTTATGAGGGGGATGTGTGTGTGTGAGGGATGTGTGAGGGGGGAGGGTAAGGAAACTTATGTCAGAGAGGGAGGCTAAGAGTTAAAATGTAATTTCTTTAAAATGGCACCAAACTTTTAGGGTGCGGTTTATATTCAGGAGCGGCCTATACTCGGAACAATATGGTATATATATATTGCGATTAGGAAGCTGTATGACTCACATTTTTACACACAAATGTTACCTGACATTTGCTCCTACAAGTTATGAGAAAATGTAAGTTTGCTCATAACATGTAATAGCAAATGGGTTAAATAAACTGAATAGACTGTGAAACTTTGTAAGCTGCAGAGAGGGAGGCTGACAACTCTTGCCCAGGCTGGCACTTTAGAGAAGTTTCAACTGATAACATAAATAATGTAATTAGGTCTAGCAAACCCCTGGCTCCCCTTACCTCTGTTCTTTGCTTTCACTCCCTTCAGTCTGTGTTTCAGCATAGCTCAGTCTCAGGCAGAGAGAATGTGGGGGGAGGGGATTGCAGATCGTGCAGTGGCTGCTCTGACAGGATTTGAAAAGTTTGTATTCTGCCTGAAAAAAAGCCCTATGTAAATAATACAGACTCAGTGTAATGATGCAACCTCTGTACACGATCTGCAATCCCCTCCCCCCACATTCTCTCTGCCTGAGACTGAGTCTGCAACCTCTATACATTGCTGCAGACAGTTTACCGGTTATTGGATGCTTCACCTAACAGGAGCTAACTGTTACAGCAACTTCTCTGCTCTGCACCTCCTCACTATCTGAAGTCTGAACAGAAGCCCACGATGCTCCTCCTCCCACACACACAGCTTGTAGTGTGCAAGTGTCACATGACAGCTGACTCTCACTCGCATACTGAAAGCTGTGCGGTTAGCAAGGCTATGGGCTGGGTTGTGGGCGGCACTGAAGCAACTACAGGCTGAAAGTGGAAAGGGCTTTTGCCTATACTTCTATCTATCGCACTGCACAGCATGTGCGATAGATAGAAGGATAGGCAAAAGCCCATTCCACTTTCAGTCTAAAGAATTAAAAACGGCAATTTTTGTTTTTTAGACAAAACTGCAGTGGAACCTGGAGGAATTTTTTTTATTTAGTCAGCAAAAAAAGTTTAAAAATTGAATTTGAATTTTTTTTCATCAGGAGGTTCACGTGCTCATGTGCTCATATAGAGGAGCCTCCACTGGATAGATAGATGATAGATAGATAGATAGATAGATAAAGAGAAAGATGATTAACTTTGTGTGAATGAGGATGCAATAATTTGTGTATTTACAGTATATATAAATGTATCTGTAGATAGATAGATAGATAGATAGATAGATTATTAACTTTGTGTTAATGAGTATGCAAGAATTTGTGTATTTACAGTATATATTAATGTATCGACAGATAGTGAGAGAGATAGATGGATAGATAGATAAAGAGAAAGATTATAAATCGATATGTGATAGATAAAGAGAAAGAGGATATGTAGATATATGATAGATAGATAGATGATAGATAGATAGATAGAAAGATAGATAGATAAAATGAAAGATGATTAATAGACAGATAGATAGATAAAGAGAAAGATGATTAATAGAGAGATAGATAGATAGATAGAAAATGGTATTGTCACCACAAATAATCTATTTTATGAACCAAGCTTATGTTTATGCAGAACTCAGTCTTTAGGGGTTTATTGCTTAGTGACAGACAGGGGCCACTGCTACTAATTTGACAAAGGTTAATGCTGAAACATTTCAGATTTTATATTTGTCGGCTGTGTCTATTTTCATGCACATTACAGTACTCTGGTCATTTTTAGATATGTGTCGACCAGGAAATTTGGGGATTACCTAATAACTTCCCTGCAATACAAGTGCTGCAACTTATGATATTTTAATATATTTCTCACATACATTGGTGAACAAGTTTTGGTTCAAGTTACAGCTAGGTACAGTTTATCTTAGATGTTTAATGACATAAAAGGCCTTGGTATATATTATCCTAATGCACAAAGGTAGTAAAAGAACAAAACGAGTTAGAGCATTTTATTATTGCTTATTTAGGGGTCAAACCACAATCTAATGATTGTTCTAAAACATTCACCATGAAAGTCTCTGGAGATTTTTGTAGGTAAATAATTTTGCAAGTGTTTCTAAAGTATTCTGATCACATAACATTGCAGTCTATGCGGACACACAGTTCCCATAGACCATGTAAAGGCACTTTTCAGTGCATTTTTTTTCTAACACCCCACACCCACCAACTTTAAAATCCCAAAATGGCCTAGTGCAGTTGTTTTTAGTAAAGAAATAAATACATGCTATTTTATTTTTAATTAAAACTACAATGCCCTATATTTTGAGGGCATTTGAGGCACTTTTAGAAAATTAACTAGATATCTAATCTGTGGTATCAATAACTATCCACTTGTAATTTATGGTAAAAAATAGTGCTTCCTCAATAATTTAGCGCTCTGCTTGTAATCTAGCCCTTAGTATGTTGCCGGTAATTTGATGAGGCACCTAGGGATACCCCACATTTGGAGGTGCTGCCTACTGGGAGAAATAGGGGAACGGAATTGAAGTATATTAATAAATTCCTATATTCACACAGAAAAAGACTTTTTTTTTATTAAATATATATATATATATATATATATATATATATATATATATATATATATATATATATGATAATGTTAATGTAAAATAGATATTTTATAGGAACAGATTTACAGGTATGGGTATATATATATATATATATATATACTGTATATATATATATATATATATATATATATATACTGTATATATATATATATATATATATATATAAACATGTATTTACAATAACAATAAAATTGTTCTGTGTGAACTCCTTTTGGGTTAGCTCTCGAGTGATAGGTATTAGGTTTTTTTCTTCTGCTCTCTCAATTTCTGTCTATGGGGAGAATATGTTAATATGGTCACGATTTCCGAAGTTCGGAAGTTAGCACGCAAAAATATTACTTCTAACAAAGTTTACACTCAAGTGGGACTGCTAAATAGTATGCCCCTTGTAATCTGGCACCTAAAATAAGTGGCAACTAAGATATTTAATATAGAAAATACAAGTTATATTTCCAATTATGTTTAGGAGGTCACCTGGAATTCAAGTCCCAGTATAAACAAACGATGCTAGCACATCTGCACTTATTGAGATGAAATATATTGCCATTGTTTTCTTCCACAAGAGCATACTGTTTAGGCTTAGGAATGCGCACATGTCTTCAACACTATATGGCAGTTGAGTTTGCAACAATGCTACATACATAAATGTAGTGCATGCTCCTGTTCCTACCTCAGTATGCTGTCATGAAAAATAGATACGTTTCAATCAAGAAGACCAATAGACAGGAGTAAAGTTTTTGGTTTAAAGTAAAAAAAAAAAAATTAAAAAAAAATCTGCCCTGTATCTGAATTATAACATTTTCCTTTTGACTTCCATGTCTTTTTAAAGGGGAAGTAAAGTTAAAATTAAACATTTGCTATTCAGGTAGTGCATATTATGTTAAATACATTTCCAATTTACTTTGGTTATCTAATTTGCTTTATTCTTTTGGCATCCTTTGTTGAAAAGAATATCTAGATAGGTGCAAGAGCAGCATTTTACTACAGTGAGCTAGCTGCTGATTGGTGGCTACCTTTCACCTCCCAGTAATGTGTTGCTGCTACTTAAACAAAGCATACTAAGAGAATGAAGAAAATATTGATGATAGAAATAAATTGAAAAGTTGTTTAAAATATGATCTATCTGAATTACAAAAGAATAAAATTTTGGGTTTTGCCTACCTTAACAATTGTTTTATAATTACATTGATAAATGTCAAGGGGAATATCCATTCTACTATTCAAACGTTCAAATACAAATATTCACCCATTGTTAGTTAGTAGTGATAGGCTTTAGTTATTTGTTTTTTGTGATTCATACACATTTGTGCTGGACAATGAACGTTTCGCTTAGTGCACCTGCAGCATAATGGGGAAAACAAGCATCTTTGATCAGTATTATTTCTCGTATTTTTTTGGTTTAAACTGGGAATACGTCCAGCCATCTAAGAATAGAAACCTGAATTTCAAATTTAAGTTCTTTTTTTTTCAGCAGTAGGAAAAGGTTACATTTGAAAAACAATAGGTGTCAGCTTTTGACGTCCCAGAAGTGATAAAAAAAAAATACCAATAAAATCTTCAAAAAATACTTCTTTCTCTTAAAGAAAAAGAATTACACAACAAAACAGCTTATACAAAACACTCCCTAGTTACTGTCAAACCTAAGACTTGTAAATACCTTGATATCAATGGATATAAGATACAACTCATCGAAATTATAGAAATTGTAATGCTGGTTTTTACCTCCTATTACAGAAAGATACATGAAGTGTTTTTTTTTTTTAGTTTTTACCACACTTTACCATTTTTAAACTGCCATGATTATTTTACAATGTCACTGCAGCTGGTATAATTATCTCTACACCCACTGAGTATGACTAGCAGAAATTATGCATAATATAAAGATAAGACAAGAAGTTTGTAAGGTGTAATTTGCTTGCCAGTTGACATCTTATTATCCAGAGATAATCCGGCCATGTTAAAGATGTATAAAAGTGTATGATTTTAATAAAATAAGTAGGTCACAAATGAGTCAAGAGGTATTTACTAAGTTGAAATAAACTGTATTTATGAAGCATCTTACATGATGCTGAATGGAATTAAAGTGTCTGTATTTTTTTGTCATAAAATGACATCACAAGTATGTACGTTACACTAATAAATCCTTTATAAGAATCAAATGCAACTACAGATCCACTGTAAGCATATAACTTAAATACAAAGGTTAAACAAAATAACTTTAAAAAAAATTGAATATACAAAGATTTAAAGAATATGGAGTAAGCCAAACGAGATTGACGCATTTCGGCATAAGCCTTACTCATAGTCTACAGATTTGTTTTAGTGCCCATGTGTCTTTATTTATACAAAGCCTGACCCCTACTGGTGGACATGGATCATACCCTTGTGCTACCAGCTTTAAATTAAAGATACAGTCTAGACCAAATACTTATTCTTTATTACTTATTGTTACATTCCAGGCAAGCATCTTGCAAAGGGTTCCACTTTTATAAGATTCTAAGAAGTACATGAAACTTTTAAATAATCATCGTTATTTGCAATTGAAAATGGCCACCAAGCTCCGCCCACAGCTTTCTTTTGTCCAATTAGTTTTTTTTCTTTTATGTCAGTTTTGTAGTGCACATTTAAAGGGACTGTACATGTAAAAAAAATAATGTTACATAATTATGCACATAGTGCAGAATTATGTAACATTATCTTAGCGACAGTTTTAAAAATCTGATGATTTTTAGAGATTTTACCCCTCAAAGTTGCACTTACCTGGTCTCCTCTTCAGGCTCTTCTGATTGTGTCTTCTATTTCTAAAGCTCTTGGTGCGCTGTCTAATCACTGAGCACCCGATCACACTATTGAACTGAATGCACTTATGAATGTTATAAACCACTGTTGTCCTGATCTCCTGGTTTGTGCAGGCATACACATCTCTGCATCTTTCCCTCATATAGGACCAGATTATGAGTGCAGCGCTATAATTTTAACGCAAGCGATATCGGGTTTTCATGCTCATTTTCGCAAACTATTACAATTTAAAAGTAAATGATAAGACTTAAGGGCAATCTCGATTTACACTAGAAGGATTACCGCAATCTCAGAGGTCTGGTTAACTGTTTTGCAAAACTAAAAGGTTGCACAAAACACATAAAAGTACATTACAAAGTATATTTACTCTTATAATAACACCATCTGATAAAAATGATTGTCTAAAAATATAGCACAAAAAAACGTATAAGGGCTCAAAGAAATGAGGTCTCAGGTGTTAAGAAAAAGGCAGGCAAAGGGCTTTAACGTAGACATACATACATTTGTTTAAATATTTATATGTATGTACGTATGTGTAGTTATATGTGTATATATGTATTTACAGACATATATACACATATAAATAAATTTGTATACTTATATAGAAATTAGAGCCCTTGGCTATTAAGTAGATGAAAACATGTAAAATCATATTTATGCAATATTTATTTTTAATAAAGTGTTATACTGTATATTTACTGTAAATATGTCACATTCAAATGTTCTGCACATAGTAGAATATGTTCTATGTATTTCTAAATAGATATTCCTGTATATATATATAGCTGTATATAGCTACACCTATATATAATCATGTATATTTACTGTATGCAATCATATATATATATATATATATATATATATATATATATACATACATACATACTGTATGTATATAGATATATATTGTACCACAATGCCATAAGATATATATATATATATATATATATATATATATATATATATATATATATATATATATATATATATATATATATATATATATATATATATATATATATATATATATAAAGACATAGAACATATTCTGCAATGTGAAGAACTTTGGAATGTGAAATATTCATATTTTTAAGTCGGGTTAGCGCACTTGAGAATATGCGTTTAGGTTAGCGCTAGAGATGAGGTGTTTTTTCACAATTTTTTTTCTCCATTGACTTATATGGGGGAATATGTTATTCTGTGTGGAAAATTTGAAGTCCGGCTTTCTGCTTGCATAGGATTAGCGCAAGTGATAACTTTTTACTTTCAACTCAAAATACAAGCTCAACCCGACGCACATAAAAAAATATAATTCTATCGTAGTTAACACTCGAGTGGGAGCTTTAAATAGCGCTCCACTTGTAAGGTAACTCAATGGTCACTGGTCACTTGGTAGTCAATGAGTGGCAAAAGGTCACTCAATGATCACTCAGTTGTCATTCAGGTGTCACTCAATGGTTAATGGCCAATCAGTGGTCATTCAGTTATAACTGGTCACTAAGTGGTTGGTCATTGGTCACTCAATGGTAACTCAGTGGTCAATGATTACTCAGTGATGACCAGTCACTCTGGTTAATCAGTGGTCAAAGGTCAGTTGAGGGTTATACGTCACTCAATATTTACAGATCACTCAGTTAGTGATCAATAGTCATGCATATGTCACTCAATGTTCACTGCTCATTCAGTGGTCACTGGTTAATCAGGGATCAGTCACTGATCACAAGTTACTCAGAGGTCAGATAATGCTCACTAAGGGATCAATAAATGCTCACTGGTCACTCCCCAGTCCATCTATAGTACAATGGTTATCCCAAAGTAAACAATCACAAAGTATGACCAAAAAAAGAGGTTGACGCATTACCACAAAAGTAACAATCAGCAGTGTATGTTAATAAAAAATTCTGACCTCTCCAGATATCCGGGTCACAACACTTATCTCGTAAACTTGTTCCCTCATTCCCAGCTTTTCCCGGTAAATTGAAACATGAGTTGGTACATTTTCCTGTATCATCCCTACCTAACATTATGTCATGATCACTGCTTACCAGCTACCATCATCATCTTACCCAAGATACTTGGTTGAATTACTATAATGCTGACTAACTAAGAGATGAGATATACAAGACAAATAATACATATGCTTAATTATGAGTCAATTCTTACAGTATTGTTCCTATGAGAACTATAAACTAATGCTAACCACCTAGTGGATATTTATAATCTACCACACCAGCCTAATGCAAAAGTACAAGTTGATATAAACTATATAGCTGCTCAATCTTGAGGAGACTGTTAGTATAAATATATAGCAGATATATTAGCATAAATACAACTACCCAGGGATGCTTTACATGTAACAACATGCACTACTTAACATATTCTTTAAGAGCTATTTAATCACATTTTCATTTTTGGGATCTGAATATCCTCAATAAATATAATGGGTGATATGAAGCATCAAAATAAAATAAATAATTTTTTGGAGGGGATCTGCAAGCTACAAAGGAGGAGACCAATATCTAGCAACAAGTTTTATATATTATGATTTCAAGCTGTTTTTGGGTATAGTTAGTGACTAACAGCTGTTTCCCATTTATGCAAAGCTAACTCATATGCCAAGACTTAAACATTTATAGGTGACATAGTTTGTGAATTTACTATAAATTGTGATTCAGTTTTATAATGAACTTATAGCAGAGCTTTCAGAGGTAAGGTATGCAAAACATAAATTCCCTACACCTACAGTATCTCAATATAACATTAATCGCCTGATGGTTATTTAATAGCCTCCACCCCCAAACACTCCAGCCTAATCAAAAATTATAAGATGCATAGTAAATGATAGGTTGATGATATAAATTATATATCTGTTAACTCTTTATTTTAAATGAGGAGACTTTTAGGGGAATATTTATCAAAGCGTCAAGTATGTTGCATTCTCGTGCGTCAATACTCTCGCCAAACATCGCCAAACATCGCGGCCACGGATCTAAATACGATCTCCAGATTTATTAAAAAAAAACTCAAAAACACGCGCATCAAGTACGGCGTGATGAGCAGCGGATTGTTGTTAACTAACAGTCATCGATCTCGCGTCTATTCAGGTTTTTCCCAACATTATTTATACCTTCATCACTGTCCATGAACAAGCACATTTCTCTAGCACATTATTGTATATAGTGGAAATGTATTTTTTTTTTCGAAGCAGGAATTAATTGCCAATATAGCAAGTAGCGATATATTTGGTGCAACGTGGACAGACAATTATTATAATTTTTTATTCCTTGATGTATTTATATGTATGTATCTATCTGCATATGTATCTATTTATTATTATTTTTATTTTTTTGGTATAAAAAAAAATCCTAAATTAAAGGGACACCAATATCATAGAAGAAATATATGAACATATTTGGAGAAGCTGGGGTCAAATATGACGCTAGGTCTGGATTTGGTTGGGCATGATACTTATGATATATGAAATAAAAAAGAAGGCGCCAACATAGTGCATGGTCAGTGGAACAAACAAGCCCCAAATGCGCAGGTATAGCTGGTACTTACAAGCTCCCAGACACTTGAGAAGTGTCACAAACGCCTTCTGGAACCATTAGAGTTGTCCAGCTGACTCACACTCTCGCAGAGGTCAATCCACTCTTGGGGGTACCGGCTTTGTTTCTCTCCCAACAGGACCACAGGTCGCAAATAAGATCTTAACTTTTAGCAGCCTCTTATCCTGTATTGGAGGTAGCTTCACCCGGTAGGCTTAATTATACAGTTATACGGGTGTTTATAACACACTGTGTAAAATAATCTCTCCAAATGTGATATAAAATAAGTTTGTGGAAACAAAGTCTTAAAAGTAAAAATGACTTTATTTAACAGCACAACGTTTCTCGGTCTTAGGTGACTGTTTCATCAGGTGCATCAATGTGGCCTTTATCAGGAGAATAGTCTTGATAAAGGCCTCTCCTGTGGGCCGAAACGCGTTGACAAAGTTATGGTGAGCTATTTTTCTTGATTATTGAATTCTAATACAGTATTATACTATGTTATTATTTTTCATCTACAGGTTTTGAAGACTTCCCAGAATTATTTTTATTTTTATTTTTTGTATTCTTTTTTCTATTTTTCTTCTCCACCACTTTCTACATGGGATTATAATTCCTTTTTTCACATCCAGAATTGATTTAGATGTTAACCAATACCTTTTCTGTGATCACTCTCACTAGTTTGTGTACACACTAGTTGATTTAACTTTTGGATTTTTTATAACTTTTGGATTTTTTATCATTTTTTATGGATTTATTTCTATCACTATTTTGGATTGAACTATTGGATTAATTACTTTTAAAACAATTTTTTTGGATTTATATTGTTTTGGATTTATTTGCATCACGATTTTGGATCACACCAAATTGGATGGCTTATTAACTTTTCACTTTTTGGATATATATATAACAGAACTTTTTTCACATTCCTTATCTTTTGAAGTGACTACTGGACATTATCGTTTTTTATGTTAATTGTTACTATTTCCCTGTCTATGTCAATATAACTATATATGAGACACTGCATATATATGTGTTAGAAACTCTATATATATTTGCTGTCATTCCAGCACTTCCAACATTTAGCATCATCAATATTTAGTCAACATTTAATGTTTATTCGAGTATGAGGTTCACACTTAGGCAACCCATTTTATGATCTATCACTACTAACCTGTAGTGAACAAGCTACATAAGCGTGTTTTCTGTTTTTATATGCTTTTATATACCATTTCTTGACGTTCTTTTAATAATATATTTGTTTTAACGATACCTATGTTTTAAATGTTCAATGTGTATTAAATACTTTTATGTACCATCTTGTGCCACACATATATTTTAATCTATACATTAATGCAGCACAATCACCATAATTGCAGCTAAGCTATAGTGCTATATCGTTATTTATACGAACCACTACTACATTATTCACACTCAAATTCTATCAGACCTTGCCATCAATTGGCGCTCCTTTCTGACCATTATTTTGCATACTTTTCCATTTGTGGGTATTTGGGGACCCACTCCAGACAGGAGCTACTGGTCCATATTTTTAGCGCTGTAAGACAACACTGAACTTATCACTAAACTTAGAAGGAATCACAGATTTGGATCATCAACTGTGTTTTGCCTGATGATTGTTTGCCTACATTCCAACAACAATCATCAAGTGCTACCTATGTCCTTCACAAAACCAAGAACATCTAAGCCTACTTTTCAAACAATATTAACAGAGAACAATGATAATTTATTTATTTATAAAGTTCATTCAAATTTCATGCTCTATCACAATTATTACCCTTCTATTTTGAATAGAATATTGCTTTAACCTATACAAACATCAGCATTATCACATAGATAGATCAATAGATAGATAGATCTATCTATCTCAGCTAATATCTAAATATTAATTTTAATCATTTATGTTTTTACATGCACATTCATGTGGCTCAGAATACGATATTCTCTGTGCAAAAGCATTGTCAATACTCAAGCTTCTCACAGCACCTGTACAGGTTGTATCATGTCAGTAATTAAGAAACAGTCTAAAAACAGTTTCAAAACGGAAAAAAATAAAAAAGTGCTGTGTGGAAAATGATGGTGCACCGTGAATACTTAAATACACTTTTAAAAATGATATAGCTTTTATAATAAGCACTTTTGTTCAAACATTTATATAGCAGCAATTAAATATCCTTTTGAAAAAGGTGAAACACATAAATTTGTATTACAAATTTTGATGGAGTATTAACTAGCAGAATTCTTCCTTTCAAAATACAGTGTCTGAAATTGATAATCACGATAGGAATCATGGAAGCTATCTGTTTACTTTTATATGCCTTTAATCTTTTACTTTTCATTACATGGAAATCTAATTTTTTTTTCCGCCTCCAATTTATTTAGATATGAAACATGCCCATAATGTTTCTGAGGAGATCACCATTTGTGTTTGTCAGATGAGAGCCATTGTGGAGGAGGAGTCCCTGGGAGAGACCCAATTAACAAAATCCCAGGAGCAGGGAATCTCCCAGGGGACATAAGATATGGAGGCTCTCATCTGTGCTGCCCCTCCTGCCCCAGAAGACCCAGCTGCTCTAGACCCTGGTGCCCCTCCTGCACCTGTTGATCATGCCCCAGCAGCTCATAACCGTGCTGATCCTGGCCACGAACTGCCTCCCATCAATGATGATAAGGCAGTTCATCAAATGTTACATCGGGATGATCACCATGAACTGCATGGGGCATTAAGATTATCTGTTGAGCCACAAGGGTAGATATTAGAGAGGGGCATCATAGTAGATAGGGAAAGATTAGATTTAGAGAGGGAAAGGTTGAGAATAGAATCAGGTAGAATAGATTTAGAGAGGGAAATATTTGAATACAAATGGATGAGGGATAGTGCAAGTTTAGAATTAGAGAGGGATAGATTTTTTTATGAAAGGCAGAGGGATAGTGATAGAATAAATTTTGATAGGGAGAGATTAGAGGTAGATAGGGCCAGTGCAGCTGTAGAGCAGGAAGAATTCCAGCATCGGGAGAGGGCAGATGAAGAGAACCAGATTTTTAATAGAGAATTGTTTTTAAAGTTTGGGAGAAGGGGAACAAGGGAGAGATCTCCCCCCCTGTCTCCATCCTCAAAAATAACAAAGAAATAGGATTTTTATTGTGCTCTTTTATATTATATAAATATATTTTATATTATTATATATTATTATTTTATTTATTTTGTTTCTGTGTGATTATGTATGTATTTTTCTATTTTTAAATTTGTAAATTGGATTTAATCCAAATTATGAATTAAAATAATTTGAAGATGAATACATTTGTTTGTTTGTTATTACTTTAATCACATAATACAAATGTTACAAATGATTGATGATCAAATTCAATGCATGTGTAAGATATACAGTTATCCGCTTCTTGAAGGGTGAATCTATGACATATTGTTTAGAATAAAAAACTTTTTAAAAATTATATTGTCTTGACTTTGGCCTAAACAAATCACTTCTATTAAAGATTCAATGCATCCATAATTTTAATTTAATGAGTCATAATTACCATGTGATAGTCAAGGAATTTAAAATGTATTAAAATTATGTATTCATTATGGCCTAGATTTAGAGTTTGGCGTTAGCCGTGAAAACCAGCGTTAGAGGCTCCTAACGCTGGTTTTAGGCTACCGCCGGTATTTGGAGTCACTCAAAATAGGGTCTAACGCTCACTTTCCAGCCGCGACTTTTCCATACCGCAGATCCCCTTACGTAAATTGCGTATCCTATCTTTTCCATGGGATTTTTCTAACTCCGGTATTTAGAGTCGTTTCTGAAGTGAGCGTTAGACATCTAACGACAAAACTCCAGCCGCAGGAAAAAAGTCAGTAGTTAAGAGCTTTCTGGGCTAACGCCGGTTTATAAAGCTCTTAACTACTGTACTCTAAAGTACACTAACACCCATAAACTACCTATGTACCCCTAAACCGAGGTCCCCCCACATCGGCGACACTCGGAAAAAAATTTTTAACCCCTAATCTGCCGACCGCCACCTACGTTATCCTTATGTACCCCTAATCTGCTGCCCCTAACACCGCCGACCCCTGTATTATATTTATTAACCCCTAATCTGCCCCCCTCAACGTCGCCTCCACCTGCCTACACTTATTAACCCCTAATCTGCCGACCGCAAAGCGCCGCCACCTACGTTATCCTTATGTACCCCTAATCTGCTGCCCCTAACACCGCCGACCCCTATATTATATTTATTAACCCCTAATCTGCCCCCCACAACGTCTCCTCCACCTGCCTACACTTATTAACCCCTAATCTACCGACCGGACCTGAGCGCTACTATAATAAAGTTATTAACCCCTAATCCGCCTCACTAACCCTATCATAAATAGTATTAACCCCTAATCTGCCCTCCCTAACATCGCCAACACCTAACTTCAATTATTAACCCCTAATCTGCCGACCGAATCTCGCCGCTATTCTAATAAATGTATTAACCCCTAAAGCTAAGTCTAACCCTAATACTAACACCCCCCTAAGTTAAATATAATTTAAATCTAACGAAATTAATTAACTCTTATTAAATAAATTATTCCAATTTAAAGCTAAATACTTACCTGTAAAATAAATCCTAATATAGCTACAATATAAATTATAATTATTTTATAGCTATTTTAGGATTTATATTTATTTTACAGGTAACTTTGTATTTATTTTAACCAGGTACAATAGCTATTAAATAGTTAAGAACTATTTAATAGCTAAAATAGTTAAAATAATTACAAATTTACCTGTAAAAGAAATCCTAACCTAAGTTACAAATAAACCTAACACTAGACTATCAATAAATTAATTAAATAAACTACCTACAATTACCTACAATTAACCTAACACTACACTATCAATAAATTAATTAAATACAATTGCTACAAATAAATACAATTAAATAAACTAGCTAAAGTACAAAAAATAAAAAAGAACTAAGTTACAAAAAATAAAAAAATATTTACAAACATAAGAAAAATATTACAACAATTTTAAACTAATTACACCTACTCTAAGCCCCCTAATAAAATAACAAAGCCCCCCAAAATAAAAAAATGCCCTACCCTATTCTAAATTACTAAAGTTCAAAGCTCTTTTTGAACAGGGCCCTTTGCGGGGCATGCCGCTTGGATGAAGACTTCAATCGGATGGAAGACCTCTTCTGGCCCGCTTGGATGAAGACTTCAGCCGGATCATGGACCTCTTCAGCCCCCCGCTTGGGCTTGGATCAGGACATCGGAGGAGCTCTTCTGGACCGATCGGTGAACCTGGTATGGTGAAGACAAGGTAGGATGATCTTCAGGGGCTTAGTGTTAGGTTTATTTAAGGGGGGTTTGGGTTAGATTAGGGGTATGTGGGTGGTGGGTTGTAATGTTGGGGGGGTATTGTATGTTTTTTTTTAGAGGCAAAAGAGCTGAATTTCTTGGGGCATGCCCCGCAAAGGGCCCTGTTCAGGGCTGGTAAGGTTAAAGAGCTTTGAACTTTAGTAATTTAGAATAGGGTAGGGCATTTTTTTATTTTGGGGGGCTTTGTTATTTTATTAGGGGGCTTAGAGTAGGTGTAATTAGTTTAAAATTGTTGTAATATTTTTCTTATGTTTGTAAATATTTTTTATTTTTTGTAACTTAGTTCTTTTTTATTTTTTGTACTTTAGCTAGTTTATTTAATTGTATTTATTTGTAGCAATTGTATTTAATTAATTTATTGATAGTGTAGTGTTAGGTTAATTGTAGGTAATTGTAGGTAGTTTATTTAATTAATTTATTGATAGTCTAGTGTTAGGTTTATTTGTAACTTAGGTTAGGATTTCTTTTACAGGTAAATTTGTAATTATTTTAACTATTTTAGCTATTAAATAGTTCTTAACTATTTAATAGCTATTGTACCTGGTTAAAATAAATACAAAGTTACCTGTAAAATAAATATAAATCCTAAAATAGCTATAATATAATTATAATTTATATTGTAGCTATATTAGGATTTATTTTACAGGTAAGTATTTAGCTTTAAATTGGAATAATTTATTTAATAAGAGTTAATTAATTTCGTTAGATTTAAATTATATTTAATTTAGGGGGGTGTTAGTATTAGGGTTAGACTTAGCTTTAGGGGTTAATACATTTATTAGAATAGCGGCGAGATTCGGTCGACAGATTAGGGGTTAATAATTGAAGTTAGGTGTCGGCGATGTTAGGGAGGGCAGATTAGGGGTTAATACTATTTATTATAGGGTTAGTGAGGCGGATTAGGGGTTAATAACTTTATTATAGTAGCGCACAGGTCCGGTCGGCAGATTAGGGGTTAATAAGTGTAGGCAGGTGGAGGCGACGTTGTGGGGGGCAGATTAGGGGTTAATAAATATAATATAGGGGTCGGCGATGTTAGGGGCAGCTGATTAGGGGTACATAAGGATAATGTAAGTAGTGGCGGTTTACGGAGCGGCAGATTAGGGGTTAATAATAATATGCAGGGGTCAGCGATAGCGGGGGCGGCAGATTAGGGGTTAATAAGTGTAAGGTTAGGGGTGTTTAGACTCGGGGTACATGTTAGAGTGTTAAGTGCAGACGTAGGAAGGGTTACCGCATAGCAAACAATGGGGCTGCGTTAGGAGCTGAACGCGGCTTTTTTGCAGGTGTTTGGTTTTTTTTCAGCTCAAACAGCCCCATTGTTTCCTATGGGGGAATCGTGCACGAGCACGTTTTTGAGGCTGGCCGCGTCCGTAAGCAACTCTGGTATCGAGAGTTGAAGCTGCGTTAAAAATGCTCTACGCTCCTTTTTTGGAGCCTTTATGTGGACTCTCGATACCAGAGTTATTTTTATGGTGCGGCCAGAAAAAAGCCGGCGTTAGTTTTTCGGGTCGTTACCGACAAAACTCCAAATCTAGGCCTATGATATTTCATTTATAGATGACCTTTTTAAATAAAGGGACACTGAACACCAACAAAGAAATGTAAAACTCAAATCCAACATTTAATAGTAATAATATAAAATATTTACAAATAATGTATATTTATAAAAAATATTAGAAAAGGTTTATTTTTAATTTTAATTTGCTAAAATTAAAGTCAATAGTTAGTTAATTAAATGTCAATTTATCAGGGGTTTGTCAGATTATGCGTATATAAAAGTTAATCACAGAGGTAAAAAGTATATCAATATAACATTGTTGGTAATGCTAAACTGGGGAATGTGTAATAAAAAGAATTACACATCTTTTATTGAAACCAAATTGGGTGTTGAATGTCCCTTTAAGCACAGACAGTACTGTGCGCAAGTACAATATTGAACATTCATCAAGACATTTTTAAAGTAATACACAGAGCAAGTACATAACTCAATCACAATTTCTCAACTAAGATGAAAATCAATGATTAAAAGGTTAGTTAACACATTTTGAAAAATGGTACAAGCATGGGTACCTCGTCAAGGTTGCTTCAAAAACCCGTGTCCCCCTAAAACTGTCAAACAATGCAAGCTCTCAATCCAACAAACTGTGAAGAAGTGAAGGCTGAACAGCTAAATAAACCTTCTATTTATTGAATTAAAAAAATATATATATTTCAAAAGAGAGAGAGAATGCAAGAGAGAGAGAGATTGCACGAGACACATGTATTCATTTCTAAACCTGTAGTGCATTGCTGCTACTTCAGCAAATGATAGCAATCTAATGAATTACATTTTTTGATATGGATGAAAAGTAACATGAAATGAAAATGTATTACAAAAAAATGGTTTTAAAATGTAACATTTAATTTTATAAAATCAATTTTATTTTTAAAATTGTATTTGTTCTTTTTATATTCTTACTTGAAAGCTAAGCCTAGGAAGTTCATAGGCAAATTTATTAGACCTTAAAGACTGCCTCTATTCAGAAATAATTTAGACCTCTAGAGGTCATTAGTTAAAGGGATATTAAACCCAAATTTTGTCTTTCATAATTCAGGTACAGCATGCAATTTGAAGCAACTCTCTAATCCACTCCTATTATCATTTTTTCCCCGTTCACATGCTATCTTGATTTTAAAAAGCAAGACTGTAAGCAAAAGAGCCATCCCATTTTTGGTTCAGCACCTGGATAGCGCTTGCTGATTGGTGGCTAAATGTAGCAAACCAATCAGCAAGCACTAACCAGGTGCTGAAGCAAAAATGGGCCGGCTCCTAACCTTACATTACTGCTATTTCCAATAAAGACAACAAGAGAATAAAATTTGATAATAGGAGCAAATGAGAAAGTTGCTTAAAATTGCATGCTCTATCTGAATCATGAAAGTAAAAATTTGGGTTTAGTATCCCATTAATGTGTTTCATATAGATAACATTAAGCTGATGCACATTAAGTTACCATGCAGTTAACAGTGAGTGGCTAAAATGCAAGTCTGTCTAAAGAAATTAAATAATGGGGCAGTTTGAAAAAACATAGATAGAAGGTAAACACATATTTAAAAATGTTATTGCTATAACTTTAAAAATAAAAACAGAGTCAAGTGTACAGCCAACAAAATATTTATTTGAAGATATTTTATTAAACATCTGTTTTTCATAAAGTTTACATTGAACAATTGCAAGATTGACCAAATTAACCACTTTTAATCAATGGAAAGATGATGATATAGAATATAATTTTGTCGATATTTAAATGAAAAATATTGCAAAAACATAATCCAAAATATATAACCTTTTGGATTAAAAAATATACTGTAAAGTAAATATGAATAAAATAAATACTGTATGTTGCACTGTCAACATTATTGCCCAAAAACTGCCTGAATATAGTCTGCTTGAGCTTGGAATCCCCTAGCATCATTCTCCAGATGACCTGGATATTCAGCGAGTGGTTGTGCTTCATGTCCCGGTATGGTTCCTCTTTACCCCTGAGAGGCTGCACCAATACATGCGTGCAATCTATGGCCCCCAATAGTCTTGGCAATCCAGCCAGATGATAGAACTGGAGCTTGACAGCATGCCACTACTCAGGTGTATTTGGGAAGTGGACATGATGGCCTAGGCGTTGGTGCAAGGCATTCAGGACAACCTTCAGTTGATGTGAGAAGGTTGCCTGGCTCATACCTATGCCTAAACCTGCCACAGCCTAGAATGATCCAGTTGCCAAGAAATAGAGGACCAATAGTAATTTTACCATCCCAGGGATTGCCCTAGTCCTTGCAGTGAGTGGATCGAGAGAATCCTTGATTTCGACATAGAGCCTCTCAATAGAGGCCCTATTTAGTCAAAATCTACGGATCACCTCTCGGTCACTGAGGGCATGGAGACCAACCCTAGTCAGGAACATCCTCGGCACCCGCTGGCGTCTTCGTTGTCATACAACCGCAGCTATTAACACCCTTCTTTACCTGTGTCTCCTTAAGAACAGAACAAAGTGTAAAGCATTTAGAATGTCCATGCTCAAAATAATAATGAATTGAAGAGATTGAAAGCCCCTTTTATAATGCCAAGTTCTACAGCTGTGAATGATTTCAGCAATTAAACAAGAGATGCGCCAAACATTACCTAACCAATGACTTACAGAATTTCATGATTCTTGAGTCATTTCTTTCATTGATTCTTGCGTCAATTGATTGAATGATTTATTCACGATTAACCAAATTTCTGTATTATTGCGTCATTTGACGAGCACAATGTTGTGCCAAAATGAATGTCTAGAATTAGATCATCCAGGTGAGTTCAGCAGCTGTAATAAATGCTGGTGTATTGTTTGTGCAATTAACTAAATAACTTATGCAAAATACATGAGTATTTAACTATGGTTGCAATCATAATTAAGATTTTCTGTGTTTGGATGGCAGCATTGTGTAGACTTAAAAGGTCAGTGATTATTGTTTTTTTAAATAACATTGTAAGGACAATGTGGTGTATTAACATTGCCAAACATTATATGCCATTTTACATTCATTTCAATTTATTTTTCAAGCACAAAAGAATGACATTCAAAATACATAGAAATGACTTTAAAATGACATTCTACTTCCAACAAAGGATAGCAACAGAATGAAAAAAGTGCTATTATGTGTTTTGAAGTTAAAATATAATGACTGACCTTTTAAGCCTCCACGATGCTGCCATGCAAACACAGAAAATCAGTTCAGATTTCATCCCTAGATAAATACTCATGTGTTTGGCATAAGTCATTGATTAAATTGTACAAAGAATACACCTGCATTTATTACAGCTTTTGAACATGCAAAACATAGAATGCCATTTTAAAATCATGTCAATGTATTTTTAATGTCACTGTTTTCATTATCTTGCTATCATTTGTGTGAATTTGATTATCATTTTCAAATATTGTATTTTTTGGCACTGTTTTCATTATCTTGCTATCCTTTGTGTGATTTTTTTTTTAAGTTTTCATTCTTTTGCTATCCTTTGTTCAAAAATTTATTTAAAGAGTGAAATTAATAATAATGTAGAGTATGACCATTGAAAAACATGACAGAAAGGGAATGCTATTTAATAACTTTGTGTTTGTAACAGTTGTATAAGCGTACATACAATATTAAACACGGTGCAAATAGATTGTAAAAATAAAGATCTATATTTTGAAATTTAAAAATGTATATATAGTGCACCAAATTTGTAGCACTAATATTGTTCAATTTTTTAAAGGGTATACATATTTAATAGTTTGCAATTTAATTTTTTTAGGTGATATGCTTCATTCTCTTACAGTATCGAACATAGTATTTCTGTGTTTTCCAACTCCCATTGAGTTCTATGGCATCCGCGACCTCAAGGGTGGCGGATTGAAAACTAGGTATGCTGCATCAGAAAAGACACAAGCGTAAATTTTAAATTTTTGATAGAATTTGATGGGGTTTCAACTCACACCGATCTGCATCAGATTGAGTCCGCCGGATCGTACTTCTTCCGATCTTGAGGCTTTGATAACTAGGTCGGATCAATCTCGTGACAATCACGACACGGAATTCAAGCATATTTTCGTGTTGACGCTTTGATAAATAACCCCTTAGAATGAATATTAAAAGATATATTAACATAAATTTAAATATGCAAATTAAAACTACCCAGATGCTTTTCAAGTACAACCAAGGTCTGCTAAACAGACTCTTTTAGAGCTATTTGATAACATTTTCTTATATGGGATGATATAAATGTTCTGGGTGATATGAAGCACCAAAATAGAAAAAAATATATTTTATTTTTTTTGTTGGAGGGCATCTACAAGCTAAAAAGGGGGAGACCAGTTATTTAATAGCAAGTTTTTGATTGTCTTACTTCCATATTTTTCTCCCCAGTAAAGTTAGATACTGATGGTCTCTTTCATAAGTGTAAAGTTATCTCAGATGCTCAGACAGCTGAGCAAGCATTTATATTGTTATTATTGTCTGTAAATTACAAAATCCTCTTGTTCAGTTACAGATTCAATTTAAAATTGAGCTTTCAGTGCAAGCTAGCAACGAGGTGAGGTATACAAGACTTACAGTTTCTACACCTAAAGGTCATTCTGTCAGCATTAATACTATCAGAATCTAACATTAACACCAAACTCAAAAACAACATTTTTGGAAGGGATCTGCAAACTATAGAAAGGAAAACCAATATCTAGCAGCAAGTTTTTGTGTGTTCTACTTTCAAACTGTTTTCCAGTATATTCAGGGTCTAACAGCCATTTTTCCATTTATGCGAAGCTATCTCAGGTGCTCTGACAGCTGAGCAACTAAACATGCATAGATAATATAGCCTGTGAACTACAAAAAAATTGTCGATGAGCTATCAATTAAATATTTAACTGATCTGGGAACAATTTAATATAAAATAAAGGTATTTTAAATCACTAAATACTAAGATCTTTTTTCCAACAACTAATCTATATGACTTTTCTTTTATTTAAACATTATTAATAGTGTGATCATTTACTGACCAATCTACACACTCCCTAATACAATAGTTTAGGCATACAAATAAAAGTAAACATCAGGGGACTTGATATAACCTCTATATCTATGAACTCTTTATTCTACTTGAAGAGACTTTTAGAATGAATAGATTGCAGATATATTAGCAAAAATTTGAATATGCAAATCAAATCACCCATAGATACTTTGCATGTAAAAACAGGCTCTTCTTAGACTCTTTTAGAGATATTTTATAACGTTAACCAGATTTGGGAGCTGAATAGTCCTAATAAATGTTCTGTCTGATATGAAGCATCAAATTAGATTAAAAAAAAAATTTGGATAGGATCTGAAAGCTTCATAAGGGGAGGCCAAAACCTAGTACAAAGTTTTTACTAGTGATGGGAAGTTCAGTTCTTCTGGGTGAATCGGTTCATTTTGGATGGTTTGATTAACTGAACCAGTTCATGAACCGATTCACCAGTTCACCTACTGAACATGAGGTATAGGCTCTACCTCATGTTCAGTAGGTGAACTGTAGAGCCGCAGATTTGTTTTCTGCAGTGCTGATTCATTCCTGAATCATGAGTCACTGACAGTCCGACTCCAAGCTCTATATCTAAGCTAACTTTTACTTAGCAACAGCTACAAATATATATATATATATATAATTTGTAGCTTTTGCTAATTAAAAGTTAGCTTAGATATAGAGGAAGAACAACAAATTATATATATATAAAAACAAACATGGGATGCTGAATGGGTTATATATAGATATAGATATATATATATAAAAAACAAACATGGGATGGTGAATGGGTTATATATATATATATATATATATATATATATAAACAAACATGGGATGCTGAATGGGTAATATATATATATATATATATATATATAAACAAACATGGGATGCTGAATGGGATATATATATATATATATATAAAAACAAACATGGGATGCTGAATGGGTTATTGTAAGTTGCAGTTAGGGGGTAAATGCAGGGGTCTGTACCTGATATTTGAATCAGTGTACTGTTAGCTAACTCGTCTGCAATGAATCAGTCTGTTAACAGTACACTGAGTCGTTTGCTAACAGTTCACTTCTTTTGAATCAGTGAACTGTTAACAAACTGATTCATTGCAAACGAGTTAGCTAACAGTTCACTGATTCAACAACACTGGTAATATGATCCTAGAGTGAGATTCTGCTGTGTGATTCATTAAAGGAGGAGTTAGCAGAGCAGAACTCACTCTAGGATCGTATTATCAGGGCTGCTGATGACTCAGGAACTGAACTGTTTCAAACGAATCAGTTCAGTCTGATGTACTGATTCATGCAGTTCAGTGAAAAGATCCGGTTCAAAAGAACGATTTGTTCATGAACCGGACATCACTAGTTTTTACCCATTTCATTTTTAATCTAATATTTTATCTAAATAGGTGTTAACAGCTTTTTTAAACATTATTTTACCTCTTTTATTTAAGCACTTAGAGATGAAAGAACAACAAGAATAATATTCCATTTGCAAATGATACAGATATTGCTTAGTGCTTGTTAAACTCTTTCCTGAAACTTCTATTTAACCTGCTCACACAAATCATTACTTGCAAGTCTGCACATACATTTCTTGGTAGAAATCAGTATAGCAAACTTTTAAGTAATATGTTGCATGGGAAGTTTGTAGTGCTGACTTGCGATCAAGAAATGTTAGTATAGATTTGCAAGTAATGATTAGTGTGAGCAGGTTAAATGGAACTTTTAGAGAAGATTTTAACAAGAATATGATACGGGCAAAAAGAGTAGTGAAAAATATAGCAAGAGGTCAGCAAGATAAAAATGACCTGAAAGACGTAATGTGAGGTAGGAGGTGTTGATGATAATGCAGCCCCGACATCACCACCACCTACATAATGTTATTAACCCCTAATCTGCTGTTTCTTATATTGTCGCCACCTAAATAAATCTATTAACCCCTAATCTGCCACTCCCAATATCGCCACCACTATACTAAAGTTATTAAACCCTATTCCCCTGCACCCCAACATCGCCCACACTATAATAAATCTATTAAACCCTATTCCGCCGCTCCCCGACATCCCCACTGCTAAATAAATCTATTAACCCCTAAACCTCTGGCCTCTCAATCACTACCACTAAATAAATCTATTAACCCCTAAACCGTCAGCCCCGCATATCGCAACAACCTAAATTAAACTATTAACCCCTAAACCTAACCATAACCCTAACGTAACCCTAACCCTAACACCCCCTAACTTTAACATAATAAAAATAGAGCTACATTAAAGTTACAATTATTAACTAACTACCTATTTAAAACTAAATACTTACCTGTGAAATAAAACCTAAGCTAGCTACAATATAACTAATAGTTATATTGTAGCTAGCTTAGGTTTTATTTTTATTTCACAGGTAAGTTTGTATTTATTTTAACTAGGTAGACTAGTTAGTAAATAGTTATTAACTATTTATTAACTACCTAGCTAAAATAAATACAAACTTACCTGTGAAATAAAACCTAAGCTGCCTTACACTAAAACCTAACATTACAAAAAATAAAAACCACTAAAATTACAAAAAAATTAAAAAAACCTACCATTACAAAAAATAACAAACGAAATTACCCACAACAATAAAAATGATTCCTATTCTAATACCCTTAAAAAAAAAAAAAAAAAAACCCTAATCTATAATAAAGTACCAAGGGCCCTTAAAAGGGCCTTTTGTAGGGCATTGCCATAAAGTTAGCAGCTTTTTGCTACATAACAAAACAAACACCCCTTAACATTATACAAACCCCCACCCCCAAACCCACAAAATAAAAATAAAGTGAAACCTAATCTACCCATTGCCCTGAAAAGGGGAGTTTGTATGGGAATTGGCCTTAAAAGGTCATTTAGCTCTTTTTTTCTGCCCTGAAAAGGGCATTAAGCTCTTTTATGAAATGCCCAACCCCTAATCTAAAAATAAAAACCCACCCAAAACGAAAAAAATACATTACACAAAATAACAAACAAATTATCAAAAATAATAAAAATGATTCCTAATTATATACCTGAGGGTATTCTAATACCATTAAAAAAAACACCCCAAAATAAAAAACCTAATCTAGAATAAACTACCAATAGCCCTTAAAAGGACCTTTTGTAGGGCATTGCCCTAAGTTAAACAGCACTTTTACCTGAAAAAAAAAAAATACAAAGTCCCACTAACATTACAAACCCCCACCCCCCAAACCCACAAAATAAAAAAAAAACTATCTAAAAAAACCTAAGCTAACCATTGCCCTGAAAAGGGCATTTGTAGGGGCATTGCCCTTAAAAGTACTGCTTGAACGATCTTCATCCAGGCGGCGAAGTCCTCATCCAGGCGGTGAGAAGTCTTCATCCAGGTGGCCTCTTCTATCTTCATCCAGGCGGTGAAGTCCTCATCCAGGTGGCGAGAAGTCTTCATCCAGGAGCTCTCTTCTATCTTCATCCAGGCGGCATCTTCTATCTTCATCCCGGCGGCGCAGAGCGGGTCCATCCTGAAGACATCAGGCGCGGAGCATCCTCTTCATATGGTCGCCGCCATATACTGAATCTTCAATGCAAAGTACGCAATTCAAAATGGCGTCTCTTGCATTCCTATAGGCTGATTTGATTTTGGAAATTCAAATCAGCCAATAGAATGAGAGCTACTGAAATCCTATTGGCTGTTCAAAACAGCCAATAGGATGAGAGCTTCTGAAATTCTATAGGCTGCTCAAATCAGCCAATAGAATTTCAGTAGGCTTGCGGTACTTGTAATGGCTGTGGTGCTGTTTTAACGCTGAAATTACCATTTTTCAGCTTTAAAACAGGAACGCAAAACTTGTAATCTAGGTGAATGTGAGGGAGAAAGTATCAAATAAATTATTTTAACTATAGTATTATATAAATCTAGTATGAAAAATCAATAAACACTAATATGAGAAAGAGAGAAAGAATTGCACCAAAATAAGATGCAATTCAAAGACCAGGATATCCTGGTCTTTGAATTGCATCTTATTTTGGTGCAATTCTTTCTCTCTTTCTCATATTAGTGTTTAATTCTATTTACCAGGTTGCTAGCACTTTACATTATTCTATATAACTTTGGTACCACCTCTTCATTTGTTTGTTTGGTTTGAAAAATAAATAATATTATAACAAATATTTTTAAATTGATTTAAATAACATACTGCAATGCAAATTCAGGGCTATACAAAACAGCGCTCAATGATCCTCATCTGGAACAATGATTACAACCTGAAACATTAGGGAGTGATTAGGCTGCAAAACTCCACTGGCTTATCTGTGCATATGCAAATTAGCATGTGTGGGCATGATAAATTATTTGAAGGTGACTCATGATTGGAGAGTAATACACATAACTAAAGATAAGTAAAAAGGAAGGCGGAGCTTGGCAGCCATTTTAGATGGAAAAAATAAACCTTTTTAACAATTGCAGTTATTGCTTTCTAGCAGATGTTTTATTGACCTGGTTTAGGACACGTGCTTAATGTGTTTGAGCAGGTAGGTAGAAATTATGATAGGGTGTAGGGTGTCCCTTTAAAGGGATACTCAAGTCAAAATTAAACTTGATAATTCATTTAGAGCATGCCATTTTAAACAACTCTCCAATTTACTTCCATTAACAAAATGTACAGAATTTTTATATTTGCACTTTTTGAGTCACCAGCTCCTATTAATCATGTGCAAGAATTCCCAGACTATATGTATATGCATTTGTGATTGGCTGATGGCTGTCACATGATACAGGAGAAGTGGAAAAAGACATAACTGTGTATTAAACTGTGTGAGTAGAAAATACATCAAATATGTCCCTGAGTGGAGGGATATTGCCCTAACCCACAGGGGGTGTTGGATGCAAATTACAAAGTAAATTAAATCAAAAGAAAAATTAGTAGCATCCCCAAAGCACTCACCAAACAATATTCTCTAGACAAAACAAAGTCTCACCCCACCACTGTAGGGACAAAATATTAAAACATAACTTTTAAGAACACTTTAAAATATATAAACACACATTTAAAAACAACATTAACTAGGTTAAAATATATATAGGCAGGTAAGGTCAGATACACGTAAATCATAATAAGACTATAATCCTATTAACCTCAGTCCAGTACAAAGTGGGTAATTATCGCCATTAATCTGTGTTGCACGAATACAAAAGATCCCTTTCTATGGTCTACCGGTTACTCATAAGCCTTCTCTCAGGAGCATAATGGGATGGCGAACTACTAAGCTCACGTGTAACTAGCAGAGTGTAAGGAAAGTGGTTGCAGTAATTGCTCATATAACACTTGCTTAAACTTTTGTGACTTTGCCTTTAAGAGAGTGAAAGCATAAGACACTTGCACTAACTTGTGTGACTTTGCCTTTAAGAGAGTGTGCCTTTAACAGAGTAAAAGACATTAATTAACTTCAAGTAGATGACAGTGAATTTCGCTAAGTCATGCTACAAGTGGTAAACAACCGATGGAGGCTGATGATAAGAAGTCAAAACCCAGACAGAACAAGGGTGTAACCTTGGCAGGTGTCACTTACTGACATTAAGGAACACATTGGTATAGGGGCTAATGCCATGGTAATATTGTTAATTATTATTAGGTGCAATAGGCTAAGTAATATTAATTGCAATAGGCTAAGTAATAAAGCCATTATTGATGTTTAGCTATTAATTATATCTATGGAAATATTGTTAAAACTATTATTGATGTATTTGACAAAAGTAACTGCATAAGACCACGTAATTAATGTTAGGCAGAAAAACATGTTTGTTTGAAACTAAAGATGACGGCATAGCAGTTCAGGAATACGTCAGAGATAGTACCTGGGCATGCCCTGATAAGCTTGGTTGAGGCTAAGACAGACTGGCCAGATGTCTTGGGCCACGGCCAACCTCAGAGGGTGCGGTCTCAGGATCTGTGGAGTTGCGCCAAAACTGTTACACAAGTGAACAGTATAAAGAGGGGTACATCTAGGCAATCTGATCATGTCATGTCTGATGTCTGAGTCTGAGAGTCTGAGTGTCTGAGCGTCTGTGTATTTTTGGTGTGTGTATTGAATGTATTTTTTGGGGCCTGTGGATGGACGCATCCTCAGTGTTGTTTCCCGCTGATCGCCTGTTTGTCTCCTGGTCCAAAGATTGCCCAGATGTCCCCTCCCATTGCGCCCCAGAAGCGGCAGGATAGGATGATGTAACCAGAGATCACGGTGATGTATTAATTTGTTTGTTTAAAACTAGCTAGACTTGTTTTAGTGGTAATACAACATAAGATTGTTATCAGTCGTTGCGCAGGCAACTAAATGTAACTGAAAACTGTATAGATAGTTGTATCTAGAATTGTTTATATAAGCATTGCAATTGCATAGAGTGTTATAAGTATGAATAGTGGTTTGTGGTATTTTGTTTCCATGATTATGTTGCAGAATAAACCATCATTGTTATTATAAGATTGTGAAAACCTGTGTAATGTGTCAGTCATTTCCTTGCTGAAAAGTGATATATGATAACATCATATCCTGAGAAAAGAATCACATAACATTATTGGCGTAGTCGGTCGGCAGGATGCATAATTGTTTATCACTTGAGCAAAGAAAACTGACAGTTTCTTACTGAATGTGCAGAGCTGATAGACGCAGCTCCGAGCGAAAGTGAAACCCCTTTGTAGATAAAATAATAAGCCAGAAAAATATATAGTTGTATCTTGCACGGTCAGGAGTATACAAAAGCATGGGTAGATTTAAAGATAGGGCATCTTCCTAAACGGCGATGTTCTGTTTTAATCGTACCCATCCCAGAGTACATAATTGGCATTGATGTGCTAAAGGGAGAAACATTGCGGTTTGAGGATGGAATGTACAGCTTTGGGGTAAGGCCTTATGTGTCCATCAAAACCGTTACTGTAGGAAAATTGTTGATGCCCCCCATACAGGTCCCAGTGGCTTTGAAGAGGGTATACATTCGACAATACCGAATACCGGGAGGGCATAAAGAGATAGGTGACACTATCAAAGATCTAATAGCTGCAGGGGTGGTGAGACCTATCACCACATCTTGGAATAATCCCGTTTGGCCGGTCAAGAAAAGTGATGGGACCTGGCGTATGACTGTGGATTATAGGGAGTTAAATAGTAATACTCCCCCATTAACGGCAGCAGTACCCATATGGTTATGCTGATAGAAAATATACAGCGTCACCCTGGAAATATGTATGCGGTCATTGACCTGGCAAATGCCTTCTATACAATACCTATAGAGGAGCAGTGCCAAGAGCAATTCGCATACACCTGGCAGGGACGGCAATTCACGTTCACGCGCCTCCCAATGGGCTATGTCCATAGCCCCACGATCTGCCACAGGATTGTGGCAGAACACATGGAGGAAGTTACTCTGCCCCCCAACGTGCAGGTCACACATTATATAGATGATATAATGATACAGGGACCTGATGAGCAAGTAGTGCAACAAGTGTTAGAACAGGTGATAACCCACTTAAAGAAGAAGGGGTGGGAAATCAACCCTGCCAAAATACAAGGGCCAGGAACCTCAGTACGATTCCTGGGTATACAGTGGACAAATGGCCATAGGGAAATAACCCCTAAAGCCAAGCAGAAAATAGTGGAATTTACATCCCCTAAAACCAAAAAGGAAGCCCAGCGCTTCATTGGGTTATTTGGCTTTTGGCGGCAGCATATACCCCACCTGAGCCAAATACTAGCCCCCATCTACAAGGTTACCAGGAAAAAGTATAGCTTTGAGTGGGGGTCTAAGGAGGAGTTGGCTTTTGAAACTGCAAAACAGGCCATCCAAATGGCGATGGATCTGTGGCCAGTAAAGGAAGGGCCAATAGATTTAAATGTGTCTGTCCACAAGGAACATGCTAATTGGAGCCTTTGGCAGAAACAAGGGAGAGGGAAAGTCCCCCTTGGTTTCTGGACTAGGAAATTGCCTGAGGCAGGTGACCGATACACGCCCTTTGAGCACCAGTTATGTGCTTGCTACTGGGCTTTAGTGGAAACAGAGGAGCTAACGTTAGGGCATGATGTATTCTTGAGGCCTGAGATTCCCATAATGAACTGGGTAATGGGCAGTCCTAAGACCCATAAGATTGGACATGCTCAGGAATCAAGCATCATAAAATGGAAATGGTATATACAGAACAGGGCAAAGACAGGTCCCAAAGGGGTTGCCGCACTGCATGAAAAGGTTGCTGAGCAACCCCTCCAGGGGACAGCCCCCATTCAGGAGACACCAACAGAGGAGTCTCTAGTAAAATGGGGTGTGCCATATGATCAACTGTCAGAAGAACAGCAAGCCCATGCTTGGTTCACTGACGGATCAGCAAAATATGTGGGTTCACAGAGGAGTTGGAAAGCAGTAGCCTACAATCCTGTGACCAAACAGATGCTGGTGTCTACAGGGAAAAATGAAAGTAGCCAATACGCTGAGTTAGTTGCTGTCCATCAGGCCATAGCCTGTGAACAGGGCGAATGCCACGTATACACCGACTCATGGTCAGTGGCAAATGGGCTAGCCACCTGGCTCCCCACCTGGGAACGAAAAGACTACCAGATATACTCAAAGGAGGTGTGGGGGAAGCAGATATGGCAGGAACTCAGCAGATTGGTTGAGGAAAAGACAGTGACTATTTACCATGTAGATGCCCACACAAATCAGGATTCACTAGAACGGCTGTTCAATTCTATTGCAGATGAGGCAGCCAAAGTCTCCACTGTGGAAAGTGAGGATGTGGATGAGGAGGCTGACAATAAGGGTGTGGCCCAGTGGGCCCACCAAAAAAGTGGACACCTTGGAGAGAGAGCAACTCATAGGTGGGCATTGCAAAGGGGTATCAAGCTATCTATGGAAGTAATAAAAACAGAGATAGCAAATTGTCCTGTATGTCAGCATGTCAGGAAGCGACAGATTCCTGGCATGGTGCAAGGACATATCAAAAGAGGCAAGCTGCCGGGCCAGATCTGGCAGATAGATTTCATAGGACCTCTTCCCTCCAGCAAAGGCTGCCAGTACGTGTGCACGGCTGTGGACACGTACTCGGGCTACCTCATAGCCCACCCATGTAAGCAAGCAACTCAGATAAACACCATTAAGACCCTAGAATTAATCACAAAATTCTATGGCACTCCATTGCAGATACAGAGTGATAATGGTACTCATTTTACAGGACACATGGTACAGGGATATAGTGCAGAAAGGTACATACAATGGATATACCATATACCCTATTATCCCCAAGCAGCAGGATTAATTGAGCGAATGAATGGTTTGCTAAAGCAGCAGTTAAAGAAGCTAGGGGATGGTACCTTGCAGAAGTGGAGGGACCATCTTGAGGAAGCAATTAATGTGTTAAATAACCATCCTATTACAGAAAGTGAGACCCCAGATAAATTGCTCCCTCCTAGTGGCGGGATATACTTGACCATCCAGGACCAGGTAACAATATCCCCTGAGAGCTCCCAAACCATATCAACAGGGATAGGGGTCCAAATACCTGACAAACACGTGGGTTTTATAGTTCCAATGCCCTCTCTCATAGTCAGAGGTATTAGCATAGTGGAGAAAATGCTAGACCCTGGAAGAACTGAGGAAGTGAAGCTCACCCTCCTCAATAGAGGAAAGGAATAGGGAGACATGTCAGCATTAGGAGTAGTAGCAAAGCTTATAGTTACTCCCACCTGCAACAGTGAGATAGCGGAACAGGAAACTGCAGAAACTAGGGGAAGGGTGGGCATAGGGGCTAAGGTCTGGTTGAAACAAGAAAAGGGCCCCCCCGTGCCTGCAGAGGTGATAGCTAAGGGCGATGACAATGTGGTAATTGTGGTAAAGCAAGGGAGCAATGATTGGCTGCATGTGCCTGCGGGCAAGTGCTATTTACGGAATTAATTTGAAGTATGTTTCCTTCCTAGATTCTTGTTGGCATGACTGCTATTGTAACCGGTGCTCTGTTGGGACTCCTTTTGGCCGCATGCGTAAGCCAAGCACTGATGAGCCAGAGGATTAAACGTGAGGTGTCCGGTGCCAGCTATCACACCTTCTATGAGGGAAGCATGACCGTTCCGTATTGCACAACATGGGCATCCTGCTCCATCCCATTTACCTTTGATGACGACGTAACCTGTTTGACCAAAAATGAATATGGAAGTTGGATGTTCCTTACCAAGCGGGAAAGGGTGGTATTTGAACTATCAGAAGAAGAGACAATTACCTGTGACATCCCTTCCTTCACTGTACATTGTGTAACTAAAGATTTTTGTTCTGCTGCAGTGACCAGGGAAGACTGTAAGGAGTCTAAGGAGGATGAGAGCTGGACAATTGTTTTACAGGATGAGAACTTAATATTTGAACTGCAAGAGGGGGTTGGGTTGATTTGTGAAAATCCCAGTATGCCTTCCACTTCCCCAAAACTAACAGTGGGGATTCAGGAACGCATTTTAGGTTGTAAAACATCCATTGATACACAGGTTCGTGCTGTAATGTTAAACATATCATACACTGATGGGGAACCAGAGGGACTGACATATGTGTGCAAATATACAGGAAAGGAATCATCTGAACCTCTTTTAATGTATATCAGGAGACCTTTAATGGATGGGAAATTATTAAACAACCGACACAAGGGAAAAAGGGACCATGCACGGCACCATTTAGGCTCCCTGCATGCCTCCTCATGGGAACTTGATAATACCTTTGTAAAAACTGCCAAAGATGTGTTTAATGTGACAAATTTTCAGGGACCATGTTGGGTATGTGGGTTTGTGCCTCACGGGCAGACTAGGGGTTACCCTTATTTAGGTGTACCTTTAACCATGAGTATGCTTGCCGACATGATTGGGAATAAGACTGGGTGGAATTTTACAGGTCTTAACACACCAGGTAGGGATGACTTGCTGGATAAGTTGCATCTAGCTAACAATGTGATTACAGGTGCTATTATGTTTCAAAATCTAGATGGGGAGATATATAGTACTAATAACCTAACCCAGCTACCTGACATGATAATGTTAATGTATAACATAGGACGGCTAGATAAAAATAGGACAGGGGTATTCAACATTAAACTGAAATTCTATGACTTCTCATATTTGACATATGCCCATGAGAAATGGAAGACTAAGTTTGGTGAGCCCAGAGACCTTATTAAAGACTGGTACCAGCTTAATAGGGAAACACTAGCAGGTAACACACGGACTAAGGATGGGAGGAAGCGATTGAATAGGATATGTCCTCCTTTTGTTAAACTGCCAGTGGGATATTATTGGTTGTGTGGGAGGTGGGCAGTAAAGGTAATACCTTGCACCCATTATGGCCCATGCTTTTTAGGATATATATTCCCTGCTTTTAACATAACCACCACGCTTCCACCACCTATGTTGCATAGAACACAAAGATACCTTGACCTGGACAAAATACACAATGGAGTTAAAATTAGTGAAGGTATGCGCCTGCTTGCAACATTTGTCCCTCATTATGGGGCTGCTACAGCCCTCACTAGATTAAACACGCTAGCTGATTTAGGAGATGAAGCTTTTAATATAACTGGAGATGCAATAAAGCTTTTAGCATTAGAACAGGAACAAATTAGGATGGTGGCATTACAGAATAGAATGGCTCTAGACTACCTCCTAGCTGCAGAAGGAGGAGTTTGCCAAAGAATCCACCAGCAATGCTGTGTGTACATAGAAGACAATGCAGGTAGAATCAAACATGACCTACACAGATTAGAAGAAGTGCAAAAGCACATACGTGAGGTACATGACGATTCATTTAGCAAATGGCTTAAAGACTTTGACTGGACTTTTGGACTGGGGGGATGGCTTGGAAGCTTAGGCAAAACTATAGTTAAATGGCTATTAATAAGTCTGGCTTGCTTGTGTGGGATATTCATTATAGTAAAAATGTTTGGATGTTTCTGTAATACATTAGGTAGGATGTGTTTTAAACCAAAAGACAATATTACTTGAGTGTTTTAATTATTAAGGTATGTGTTTAGAAACAAGCAAGGTGTCACATGACCAAGAGGTGGAATGTAAGGAAAGTGGTTGCAGTAATTGCTCATATAACACTTGCTTAAACTTGTGTGACTTTGCCTTTAAGAGAGTGAAAGCATAAGACACTTGCACTAACTTGTGTGACTTTGCCTTTAAGAGAGTGTGCCTTTAACAGAGTAAAAGACATTAATTAACTTCAAGTAGATGACAGTGAATTTCCCTAAGTCATGCTACAAGTGGTAAACAACCGATGGAGGCTGATGATATGAAGTCAAAACCCAGACAGAACAAGGGTGTAACCTTGGCAGGAGTCACTTACTGACATTAAGGAACATATTGGTATAGGGGCTAATGCCATGGTAATATTGTTAATTATTATTAGGTGCAATAGGCTAAGTAATATTAATTGCAATAGGCTAAGTAATAAAGCCATTATTGATGTTTAGCTATTAATTATATCTATGGAAAGATTGTTAAAACTATTATTGATGTATTTGACAAAAGTAACTGCATAAGACCACGTAATTAATGTTAGGCAGAAAAACATGTTTGTTTGAAACTAAAGATGACGGCATTGCAGTTCAGGAATACGTCAGAGATAGTACCTGGGCATGCCCTGATAAGCTTGGTTGAGGCTAAGACAGACTGGCCAGATGTCTTGGGCCACGGCCAACCTCAGAGGGTGCGGTCTCAGGATCTGTGGAGTTGCGCCAAAACTGTTACACAAGTGAACAGTATAAAGAGGGGTACATCTAGGCAATCTGATCATGTCATGTCTGATGTCTGAGTCTGAGAGTCTGAGTGTCTGAGCGTCTGTGTATTTTTGGTGTGTGTATTGAGTGTATTTTTTGGGGCCTGTGGATGGACGCATCCTCAGTGTTGTTTCCCGCTGATCGTCTGTTTGTCTCCTGGTCCAAAGATTGCCCAGATGTCCCCTCCCATTGCGCCCCAGAAGCGGCAGGATAGGATGATGTAACCAGAGATCACGGTGATGTATTAATTTGTTTGTTTAAAACTAGCTAGACTTGTTTTAGTGGTAATACAACATAAGATTGTTATCAGTCGTTGCGCAGGCAACTAAATGTAACTGAAAACTGTATAGATAGTTGTATCTAGAATTGTTTATATAAGCATTGCAATTGCATAGAGTGTTATAAGTATGAATAGTGGTTTGTGGTATTTTGTTTCCATGATTATGTTGCAGAATAAACCATCATTGTTATTATAAGATTGTGAAAACCTGTGTAATGTGTCAGTCATTTCCTTGCTGAAAAGTGATATATGATAACATCATATCCTGAGAAAAGAATCACATAACACAGAGCAATTATTTTAAAAAGCTGGGTTTTACTGTACTAGCCTGGGTAAAAATAAACATATGTTTAAAAAAACACATATTACCAAATAGGTGGAGGTGTCTAGAAAACCTCAATCAGGACCAAACCCTGCCTGTAGGTGCCTGACGCACGTTTCGCACTGAAACTTTGTCCTTTATTCCTTTGGTATCCTTTGTTGAATGAGCAGCAATACACTGCTGAGTGCTAGCTGAGCAGATTGGGTGAGCCAATAAAAATAGGATGTGCAGCTACCAATCAGCATCTAGATCCCAGTAGTGCATTGCACCTTCTGAGCCTACCTTAGTATGCTTTTCAACAAAGGATACCAAGGAAAAAAGCATGTTAGATAATAAAAGTAAATGGGAAAGTTGTATAAAAGTGCATGTCCTATCTGGTTAAAGCAACCAGACACAAGGGGGGGGGGGGCAAAGCCTATAGCTAAAGCGGCAGGACGCATCTAAGTGCAGCTCCTAACATTAATCAGCTTTAAAATACTTTATTTCCAGATATTCATCAAAAATAAAGTATTTTTGTGCTTAGCAATAGCCTAAAGAGAGTTGAAGTACAGATCCACATCAATATTGCCGACCGTCTATGTTCTTTAGCTGAGCCACAAAGTGATTGCCATTACCTACAAAGCCTATCATTTGTGTAGTCAGGGCTGCCGCATTATACCCCCCAGGAAACTGGGTTACAAGGCAAATATCAAATACTGCTTCAAAAATCTCTAAATGGGGTGATACTATTAGAGCTGCATGCAAGAAACGTATGAGATGGGCTTAAACCACATCTTTAATACATTTATACTCAAATAAAACTGATGGAGTCCCGCACTAATTTGATACTTAGAGCCTTGAACCACCTGCTAGATGAGCACTAAATGAGACTGTCGCAGGTGTTCTCCACTGAATGACATAGTTTGCGTGCACTTGTATGGCAAAGTGGTAATGAGAATACTATGGCCAGAGAAAAAGCCAGGAAAGAATACGGAGGAGATAGCACGAACTAGCGGTGTCCACGCAACATGACCAGGCACCGGTTAAGGATAGTGACGTCTATATCTCCCAGCAAACTACACAATTTAAGTATGCCGCAGCAGAAGGAGGGGATGGTGGTGCTTTGGGGCCCCAGCGCTCACCAACTACCCCTGACAGTGAAAAGCAAGAAACGGAATTCCCTGCTGTGCAATCTATAGCGAGGAGCAGATAAGCTATGACTCCTCTCCTACCTTAGCTCTTCTGGAGTGAAACTCTCCCATGGAGCACTGTTAAAGAATCCTAAATGGTGTGATAGCTACTCTCCCCAGGCGAGATGGCCCTACATCCGACTGAGTAGCTTACCGGCTCGCTGTGCTGTTAAACTGGGCATAGGTTGAAATTGACTGAGACCACTGATAGGTGATAGGGCATCTGCCTGTCATAACCTTGTGGCGACTATACCTGTAAATATTTCTCTTATTATTAATTGACAGTCCTAGGAAAGTACAGAAGAGCTTGTATTGCCCAGGGAATGATATTCTGAAGGGATGGTGGGAGATTTTTCCCTGTATGGTTTTTGCTCCCACTGTATTCTTCTATACTAGTGGGTATAACAAGAAAATGGGGCAACATAGGAGAACAAAAAGTGAGGGAATGTGGTGACATAGCTCACAGATTTTATCCCTGGCATATCCACATAGGTGGTTTTAAAATCCCTTCCCCGCAGATACACCTTGTCTGGGCTAGGTGTTTATTTAAAGACACTCCCATTAGCCTTTACTGGCATGTAATAGGCCAAACCCCTTTGAATTAAGAATAAAATTGGAAAACACTTTCTTTCTCGTCCTCTTCTTATTTTGTTCCTGCTGAAAAGATGGCTGATGTTGGACACATTGGAGAATAAGTACATTCCTTGGATAATATTCTGTGATTATTTTAGCAGTGTTGCACAAATTGAGGTTGTGGTAGAGTTGCCCTGTATTGATTATTTGCACTGTTTTGCTTTAAAATAGATGTGTATATATACCTATAAATATTTCTCATATTTTTAACATATATTGATTCCTAATAAACTCTTTGGAAACAATGGAGACCATTTTATAGTGTTTATTTCACAACTTACTTGTATTGGTTTAGTGGTTTTACCATATTATTAGATTTAGTACTAAATTAGAATTATATTTAGTATAAATTGAAAAATCCATTAAACTTTTTAATAACCATATTTCTCTATCATCCCTTTGGGTTATATTTGCTACGAGACATTCCATACTTTCCTCTTTGGTGGCTCCCTTATCTAGAAGACTTTTGAAATGACGGCCGACAAGCCTGAAGTTGGCGGACAATAGTAGTCATAATACAAACTTGGACATTTATATGTTTATTGTTCCCATTAATAGTTTATGGAATTGGCGCAATAAGCCATATACTTTAAATTCTAGAGCCTTTTATTTACGACTTCGGTAATTTTCTTTCTTCCTATGTGTCATTGTGGAGCTTTGGATTTTGTGTTATTTTTATTATCATTACCCACTAACACCTTGCAGTGGCTCTGTTATATTTTATATGCAGTGTGTCTGTTTACTCTTGACATAGGCAAAACTAAAAATGTGAGGTATTATCCATACGATTCTGTCCTATTCGGCTGTTCTCATCTATATTCATGTCCCACTAATTGTATTGCTTTTTGAGCTAATTACACTACAGGAAATAAGTTTTGTAGTTGGCAATATTATACAACAGGCACGTGAGCCGCAAGCTTTGTCTAGATTTTAACCCACTACTCATTCCATATGCTATTAACCCTATGCAACTTCAGTCCTTTGTAAATCTAGCACGGCAGAATGCAGCCACGTGTTAGGGTTACTTTAACATTCATTTGCAGCAGACTACCTACCAATTCCAAACATTCTACATATACCCTCACTCATTTGAAAGAAAAGACCATAAATTCTGACATATATTTAACCACTTTTGCTCCCACAAAGTGCTCATTTAAAATAGTCAACTGAGCAGGCCACCATAGCTATTCCTATTGGACGGTTATCATACTCTGATAAAGTCCATACTAAGGGGCGGAATTATCAATCTCCGAATGGAGCTTGATGCCCTTGTTTCCATGCGAGCTTTCAAGCTCGCCGGAAATAGAAGTTATGAAGCAGCGGTCTAAAGACCGCTGCTCCATAACTTGTCCGCCTGATCTGAGGCAGCAGACAGAAATCAACCCGCTTGAATATGATCGGATTGATTGACACCCACTGTTAGCGGCTGATTGCCCATGAATCTGCAGGGGGCGGCATTGAGTATGCTGTTGGCATTTATTAATGTGCAGCAGACATGATATGCTACATTGTATCATGTCCACTCACACTATGATAAATCTACCCCTAAGTCCCTACCTAAAGTTTTAGACCATAAAGGGCAGCTTACTCCCAACAGAGTCTTCACTTTACCCTATAGTTATGGAAAAAAGCCACCAGTGATCCAACCAAACAACTAAAATATTCTTAGGTGATAACTTTAAGCCACCCCATCTGAACTTTAGAATCGCTCTGGTCTTACTGATTGAAAATTTAATTATAGTTTTTTTCATTGCTACTAGAATTATAGCCCAATGTCTCATAGTACTTCTGTATTTTATTTAATTTTAAACATCTTAAAATGAATGGGTCATAACCGTATGGCATCCCCCTAGAACAATGTTACAGTTCTCTCATAGTTCATTGTTTACATGTTAATGTTCATATAATTATAGGATTTTCTCGTTTAAGATTGATTATACCTAAAAAAGAGGTTTGACATGAGGTCCAAAAGTGGACTCCTTTACTTCAGGATAACCTCCACCACAAGTTTTATACCATATTTGTACGAGGTCCTAGAGTGGCCTCTTGTGTATAATGGAAGGTTTATATTTTGGCAGGCTAATTTACTATTGTATACTAGAATTATCTCCTATTGTCTATTGCACTGTTATTCTGTACACATTTGACACTGAAGCATACCTGACTATTTTTGCTTTTGTAATTTTTACTTGTATGCCTTACCTCAAACCTCAATTAAAAAAAAAAAAAGCAACTAGACACCTCATTCTGGGTCAAGTACAGTAACAATCATCTGGAAGGTAAAGGGATCCAGGAACATTTGCATAAAAGAAGAAGCCTCAAGCTCTTTAATGTTTTAGTTTTTTTGGGGGGGATCATAAAGGGGATTTCCCAATGTTTTTATTTTATATGCTTAAATGGACATTCAACCCATATTTCTTTCTTTCATGATTCAGATAGTGCATGCAATTTTAAGCAACTTTCTTATTTACTCCTAGTATCATTTTTTCTTCATTCTCTTGCTATCTTTATTTGAAAAGAATGTAAGTTTAGAAGCCGGCCCATTTTTGTTTCACACCTGGGTTGTCCTTGCTGATTGGACAGCACCAATAAACAAGTGCTGTCCAGGGTCTGAACCAAACATTGTCTGGCTCCTTAGCTTAGATGCCTTCTTTTTCAAATAAAGATAGCAAGAGAACGAAGAAAATGTTATAATAGGAGTAAATTAGAAAGGTGCTTAAAATTACATGCGCTATCTGAATCATGAAAGAAAAAAAATTGGGTTTAGTATCCCTTTAAGTATGTTTTACTTATAAGAAATTACAAAGTGTGTGAGAGAGATTTTGTGTAAACTGAACATGTTTACACTCTTAACAGACAAACAAATAAACTATTATTTTGTGGTTACAAAACATGCAACATGAACATTAAAAAGAAGGAAATATATCTATAGATGATTGATATGATATGTGAAATGAATACATGAAGACTTAGAAACTGTAAAACATGAAGAATTTCATTTTTACTTTCTATGTTAGACACAAATATGAATGGCAAGTACTATATAATGTTTAAGTCTTTCACTCTCCTTAGCACACTGCATCTAAGAAGTATTCATGAATGATATATCAACTGGTTGTTTTCATCTCACTTTCCCATATGATTAGGTTTGTCCTCTACATAATCCTATAAGGTAAAAAGGGATTTACCTTGACTACTGGAGTCAATTCTGCAGTAGATATGTCAACAGCCAAGGAATAGCCTTAAGAATTGTCAAAGGTTAGACCAGGGTCCAATGTCAAAAAGAGCAGGCAAAAGAATAGTCCAGAAGTCAGCAACCAGTTTTATCAGCCCATAATTCAAGGTACAGGCAAGGGTGATACAGAAGTCATAAACCAGGGTACAAGCTATGGTCTAAACCAGGAAAGCAGGCCAGAAACCAGAAAGCCAGGACTTCCAAAGAGAATAACAAAACCACATATTGGTGTTAGCAGGATCTTTTTTAAACCTCTCCCATGAGGTTTGGTGCCAAATCAGCTGCAGGGTCACTTCCGACACAGAGGTCACAAATATGCTATCATTGGTCTCACGGTTCACAATATTATCAGAGGTCTGCAGATCTTGTGCACAAAACTTAGTGCACCCCTTGGAATCCACCCCGGACATAGGAATTCATACAGCACATCTTCGCTAAACCTCAGTTTTCTAGCGCAGACCTGAACTCAGCACGTCCTCTACAGCTCAGGTAAGTGTCTAAGGGCCTGACAAATCCAGGTCAAGGTGGAGCATCGCTCAGAGACCCATTGTGCAAAGGCAGCCTCTAATCTGAATGCATTTAGGCAGCTTTTCACCACTAAAGGGTGTTAGTTCATGTGTGTCATTGAGCTCACGCATGTGAAGTTAACTAGGAGTCAGCACTGATTGTCTAAAATGCAAATCTATCAAAAGAACTGATATAAGGGAGCAGCTTGCAAAGGCTTAGATATAAGGTAATTACAGAGGTAAAACATGTATTATTATAACTGTGTTGGATATGCAAAACTGGGGAATGGGTAATAAAGGGATTATCTATCTTTTTAAATAACAAAAATTCTGGTGTTGACTGCCCCGTTAAGTATGTACCGTGCACCAGCATTTTAAACATAACACTTGCTCCGAGAGGCTAAGGTTCTTGTACCATCTGGCAATGACTCATTGTTAATTGCTGACATGATGCATGCCCCACAAGTCCCCTGACCAGCTGAAATATTTAAAACGCTGGTGCACTGAGAATATCTAGCTATGCTTCACATGCACGTGCAGAGACAAATGCTAATACTAAAAAAGTGATAGCTTTTACTAGATGCATTTTTGCCAATACTTGTATATTTCAAATATATTTCTATTCAAAGATTTAATTTATCTATATTCACTCAGGGCCGTATTGGGCCGCCGGGATACCGGGAAAATTCCAGGTGCACCGGGTCGTCAGGGCCAAGGGTGGGCTGGTAGCTTCAGAGTGAGTGACTGACTGGAGAAAAGCAGCAGAGGCTAGTGTTGGGACTGAGGGAGTGTCCGAGCGCAGCACAGTGGCCGGGCTCACCGGCTCAGGCACATGATAGGCATTGATTTACATAGCAGCAGAGCGGCCACCCTGTTTTTTGGGCAGAAAGTCAGACTGTGTGACTCGAGTCAAGCAGCTGATCCAGGATGCGGCAGTGCCACCGCAGCTGCCCTGGAGTTCGGCTCCAATTGGCAATTTCGAATTTGCATGATGCCTTTGCATCACATCACGATCATCACGCCGCCGGACGCAATACTTACTGACGGAGGGAATATGGGCGCGGGGAGAAGCTAATATAGTACCTGAAAGTTTCAACAATCTACAGCTGAGGACAAGTTGCGGGCAGACCTCTCAACCCGTTTTCAAGATCCAGCATGATGCAGTATAGTTCATAGGTATTCTATTGAAGCTCTATTCTGTATGAGTACCACTATATCCCTCTCACAATTATCTCTTTTAGAACCCGTATCACACCATATGTCATTTTTTATGATATATCACTTTATACTTAAAAGGACCACTATTGCAGCGGGATAATTATCTAAATCTCCCCATTTGCTTTACACCACTACTAGTAGTGCCTGTTATTCCTATAAACACAGCATCACCACTGAGGTATTATGCCAATTACAGCCGTGGACAGAGGGCTAGGCTGGAGGTAGCTTTCACTTCCTAGTGTTCAATTAGGTGCACAGCTATCTATGCTAATACACCTTTTTAGCGCACCTTTAGATGGTTTCAATTTGTGTCTTTTATTTAAGGCCTCTGATTTTAGCCGTTTTCATAGAAGTTGCTTAACACTTGTACATTTTTCCCTGCTCCCAAGGGATAGATTATTTTTACATACATAAATACTTTATAATTATTATTATTATCAGGTATTTGTAGAGCCCCAACAGATTCCGCAGCGCTGTAAACATAGTCGGTGTACAGGATATCTTTTGTAGGGGTCAAGTGGGTAGAGGGCCCTGCCGAGAGTTTCACTGTTGTAGTCGGCTCTTATGAAGCGATCTGTAAACAGCTGGGCCCATAGGCTTACATTCTAAGGGGTTCAAGGGGAAAGCAATGGAGTTAGGAAAGGTTAGTGTTGGTTGTATGCATCCCTGAATAGTAGAGTTTTTAGGGAGTGCTTGAAGCTGTTAAAACTAGGGGAGAGTCTTATGGAGCGAGGCAGGGAATTCCACAAGATGGGGGCCAGTCTGGAGAAGTCCTGTAAACGGGAATGTGAGGAAGTAACAAGAGAGGAGGAGAGGAGGAGATCCTGAGCTGATCGAAGGGGACGGGAGGGAGAGTATCTAGAGACAAGTTCTGAGATGTAGGGGGGAGCAGTGCAGTTGAGAGCTTTATATGTCAGGGTGAGGATTTTATGTTTAATCCTAGAAGCAAGAGGAAGCCAGTGAAGGGATTGGCAGAGAGGCGCAGCAGATGAAGAGCGACGAGTAAGGAAGATGAGCCTGGCAGAGGCATTCATAATGGATTGTAAAGGAGCTATGCGACAGCTAGGTAGACCAGAGAGTACGAACTTGCAGTAGTCGAGGCGGGAAAGGATGAGAGAGTGGATTAATATCTTGGTTGTATCTTGTGTAAGGAAATGTCTAATTTTAGCGATGTTTTTAAGGTGGAAGCGGCAGGCTTTAGCCAAGGACTGAATGTGAGGAGTGAAGGAAAGATGTCAAGTGTGACCCCAAGACATCGGGCGTGCAAGGTAGGGGTAATGATGGAATTATCAACAGTTATAGATATTTTGGGGGTGGAGACATTGGAAGAAGGGGGAAAAATAAGGAGTTCAGTTTTGGAGAGATTTAGCTTAAGGTAGTGAGACGACATCCAAGATGAGATGTGAGAAAGACAGTTAGTGACACGGGTTAGTAAGGAAGGAGGTAGTTCTGGTGCAGAGAGGTAGATTTGGGTGTCATCGGCATACAAATGGTATTGAAACCCATGGGACTTTATTAAGGAACCTAGTGATGACGTGTAGATTGAAAAGAGAAGGGGACCAAGGAAAGAGCCTTGAGGTACCCCAACAGAAAGTGGTAACGGGGCAGAGGACGCTCCGGAGAAGGCTACACTAAATGTACGGTTAGTCAGGTAGGAAGAGAACCACAAGAGAGCTGTGTCACAGATGCCGAAGGAGGGTTTGGAGCAGGAGAGGGTGGTCAACAGTGTCAAAGGCTGCAGACAGGTCAAGGAGGATAAGCAGAGAGAAGTGGCCTTTGGATTTTACTGTAAGTAGGTCATTGGTAACCTTGACAATTGCTGTCTCTGTAGAGTGATGGGAACTAAATCCAGATTGCAGTGGGTCAAGAAGAGAGTTTAGAGTAAGGAAATGGGATAGACATGTATAAACTAGCTTTTCGAGGAGCTTTGAGGCAAGAGGGAGTAGGCAAATAGGGTGGTAGTTGGAAAGGGAGGTTGGATCGAGGGAAGGTTTTTTGATTATAGGTGTGACCAGTGCATGTTTTAGAGATGAGGGAAATATACCAGTGCTGAGGGAGAGGTTGAAAATGTGTGTGAGTATGGGGGGTGAGGGTAGAAGAGAGGGAGGGGAGTAGCTGTGAGGGGATGGGGTCGAGGGGACAGGTAGTGAGGTGGGAGGACAGTATAAGGGCAGAAACTTCATCCTCATTAACAGGGGCAAAAGAGCTGCATTTTTGGATATTTGGGTTTTGGGTGATCGTGAGCTTTTGAGGGGGTGGGAGATTGGAAGTATGTTGAGAGCTGATTTCACTTCTGATGGAGTCAATTTAGTTGTTGAAGAGGCTGGCAAAATCTTGAGCTGAGAGAGAGGTTGTGTTAGGAGGTGGGTGTGGGCGGAGAAGAGTGTTGAACGTGGAGAACAGACGTTTAGGGTTAGAGGAAAGAGTAGAGATGAGATTAGAAAAATATTGTTGCTTATAAAGATTAAGGGCAGAATAGTAGGAAATCAGGATGAACTTGTAGTGCAGAAAGTCAGCTGAACTCTGAGATTTCCTCCAGTGTCACTCAGCAGTACGGGAGCATCTGCGTAGGTATCGTGTCAGAGGAGTATGCCAGGGCTGAGGATGAGAGTGTGGTTTCTGAGCTAGGGTTGGAGGGGCCAGAGTGTCAATGACCGATGTAAGGGTGGAATTATACTGGCAGATAGATTGGTCAGGGCAGGAAAAGGAGGTGATGGATGAGAGGAGAGGTTTGAGAGAGCTAGCGAGCTGATGCAGATCTAGTGACTTAGTGCTTCTGTGAAGTTTGGTGTGAGGGGTAGAGGGAGGGGGAGTTGTAGGTAGGGAAGTGATGTTGCAAGTTAGGAGATGATGGTCAGAGAGAGGAAAGGGGGAGTTTGTTAAATTTGAAAGAGTGCATCGATAGATGAAAGTCAGATCAAGGGAATGACCACCTTTGTGAGTGGGAGAGTAGGTACATTTTGACAGGCCGAAAGAGGAAGTGAGTTGAAGAAGTTGTTTTGCAGAGGAGGCAGTGGGATTGTCAAAAGGGATGTTAAAGTCGCCAAGAATGAGGGCAGGGGTTTCTGAGGAAAGGAAATAAGGAAGCCAGGCAGCAAAGTGATCTAAAAATTGAGTTGGGGAGGCAGGGGGGGTATATGACTGCAACACGTATAGAGAGGGGAGAGAATAACCGAATCATGTGTGCTTCAAATGAAGAAAATATGAGTGAAGAGAAGGGCTGTATTTGTTGGAAGGTGCAACGAGAGGAAAGTAAAATACCGACACCACCTCCTTGTCTATTTCCAGACCTAGGAGTGTGACTGAAATGGAGACCCCCATGTGACAGTGCAGCAGTGGATGCTGTGTCTGAAGCATAGAGCCAGGTTTCTGTAAGAGCCAGAAGGTTAAGAGAGTGGAAGATAAAGAGATCATGGATAGAAGTGAGCTTGTTGCAAACAGTGCACAAGTGAAGGGGGAGGTGGTTTTAGATGTAAGAGGAATGTGATTAAGGTTACCAGAGTTTAATTTATGAAGTCTATTGAAAGGCACACAAGGATGTGAAAGGCTAGGAAGGTTGTGAGGGACCAGGATTAGGGGAGATGTCGCCAGCAGCTAGTATGAGCAAGAGGGAGAGTGACATGAGATGAGAAGCAGATTTGCAGTAATGAGACTGTTTTTTGGCTGAAGTGCAGGGAGAGAGAGTGTTTAGGAATAGGTAAAGTTCATGAGTACAAAAGTAAGGTGAGTATAAGAGAGATGGGCTAATGAACAGTGCAGGTGGAGAGGGAGAAGGAGTAATTGAGTAATGTAGTTTGTTATAGAGACAAGAGGTAGCAAAAAAAGGAATATGAAGATATTGAGCATTATTATGAAAGTGGGAACCAAGTAAACACATACGACACAGTGTTACAGCAGCACTTGCAAAAGGATACAATGACATACATACAACACAGTATTACAAGAGTACTTGCCTTGTGTCTTGCCCCTTGCCCAATCCTTGTTCATTTCTTGTATAATTCTTAAAAAATAGTGCCTCACTTATAAAATGTTCACTTTGAAAATATGAACATATGCTATTGTTAATAATTACACTGCCCTGTGCAATGCACATCCCAGACTAGTGTGGAATATATACAGGCAGGGCGGTCAGCTGAGTCCACTAAATTTAGTTGATTGCTAATCAAAGACAGTTGGTAAGGCCAATTGGAATATTAGATTCTGGTCAGGGTGAGATGAGTTAAGTAAACAGACAATAAAATTTGGAGGGGGTTAAAACTGTGACATAAGACAACTATAAATTTTAGAGTTATAGCAAGTATTGATAAGGATTGAGCATCACATGGCAATTAACTAGACATTAGAATTGAGACATTGGGAAAAACCATTACAATAAATCCAGGACTTAATTTTAACAGCCTAAATTCATGTGCTCAATATACATATACACAGAGAGACTTGGAGTAAAATGACAGAAAAGCAGGGAATAGCAGGATTTCAATGCAGGGTCTTAATTCACGTACCAAAAAGAGAGACTTGGAGTAAAATGACAGAAAAACAGGGAATAGCAGGATTTCAATGCAGGGCCTTAATTCACATACCAAAAAGAGAGACTTGGAGTAAAATGACTTTAGAAAGATTCCGGGGTTGTCACTTGTCAGCTAATGTGAGACTTGCCCTTTATTTTACTTTAAATCAGATATAATACCTGAACATAACTCATTGAGAAAAGTGTTTTTATAGCTGCCATGGCATGCTGGGAATGTGTGTATGGAGGGGGGGGGGGTTGGAGCCACAGTCCCATAGGTTTATTATTCTTGCCTGAGAGATAAAACTAGGGGGCATAGTTGGCTTGGCTGGGCTGGAAGGGGCTGGGCTGGAAGGGGTGGGGCTGGGCTGGAAGGGGTGGGGCTGGGCTGGAGGGGGTGGAGCTGGGCCGTGTGTGCATTTCAATTTCAACGGGAATTTCCCTTTAACTGGCTTTAACTCAATTTCTCAACAAATGGCTTTGCATTTTTATAAGAATCTAAAGAAAATGTTTGTACCTTGCTGACTATACAGTAATCAACCTTACTTACTGTAAAGGGACATGATACCCAAATATTGTAGCACTTAAAGTGATGCTGCATATCTTTAGAAAGCTGACTAGAAAATATCCGCTGAACATCTCTATGTAATAAGTAAAGATCTGTTATATAAAAATTTCCTCAGTAGCCTCATCCCATTGTAAAGGGACTTTAAACAGCCAATCAAGATGTTAGTTCCGGGACTTGCAAGGGATCATGCATTTGACATGTGCAGGTGCAGTCATGTTTTCTTTCCTAAGATATGGAGAGTCCACGACATCATTCTACTAGTGGGAATATCACTCCATGTTTTTTCCAGCACCCATTTAAGGAAGTTTATTTAAACCTAAGAGGATTTCATTGAACTCTCATGAGATCACAGTAAAGCAAAGTGTGACATCAGCACTGATAAAGCTGTTTGTCTGTTGTTTTTTTCCCAGCATGCAGCTGACAATAGCTGAAGGATACGTTTTCACACAGCATCTCCTATTTTGAGCTGAAGAAATGTTGAGGTCAAATAGCTTCTTTTTTTATATAGAGATGTTCAGGCAATATTTTCTGGTCAGCTTTTTACAGTTATGTTGCATCACTTTCAAGTTATCTAGCATATCGATATAATAGGGCATATTTATGAAAGCGTCAACCGAAAATACGCTGAAATTCCACATCGTAATTGTTGCGAGATTGATCCGACCTTGTTATCAAAGTGTCAAGATCGGCAAATGTTGAAATTTTTGACGTAACATACGATCCCACAATCTCAATCCGACGCAGACCGATGCTTACGTCATTACAGATGTTCTGAATGTGGGAGGCCAGAGGTTTAGGGGTTACTAAGTTTATTTAGTGGCAGCGATGTCGGGGAGTGGCGGGATAGGGGTTAATATTTATATTAGTTGCGGCGATGTTGGGAGCGGCAGAATAGGGGTTAATAGGTTTATTATAGTGCTGGCGATGCGGGAGGGCAAAGGTTTAAGGGTTAATAGGTAGTTTATGGGTGTTAGTGTAGTTTGTAGCTGTATGAATAAAGTTGGGAAAAACCCAAATAAGAGCGTCATCTATGACTGTTAGTTAACAACAATCCGATGCTCATCGCCCTGTACTTGGTGCTTTTTTCATAAATATGGTGATCTTATTTAGATCCGCGGCCGCAATGTTTGCCAATGTTAGGCGAGCGTATTGATACCCGCGAATGCAACATAATTGACACTTTGATAAATATCCCCCAATGTCCCTTTTAATAGGTATGAAACACTTTGATATTGTAATAGAGAAATGTTTACTTGGCCAACTTTGCACTATACTTTCATTATTTATGTTACCCCTTTTTCATGTAATTAAAGTCTTAACATTTTTGGTTTGCCAATTCTAAGAATTGGAAGTTCACACTGCAGACCTACCCAGTGGTAAGCTTTGTCCACTCCAGTAGAAAATCTTTATTGACTTCTTCAAACAAGGTAAATTGTGGGTGTAGTTTGACCATTAAACAAAATATTGCAGTAAACAATATGAAAAGGAACAGTCTACACTAGAACTTTTATTGTTTAAAAAGATAGATAATCCCTTTATTACCAATTCCCCAGTTTTGCATAACCAACACTGTTATGTTAATATACTTTTTACCTCTCTGATTAAGTTGTTTCTAAGCCTATGCAGACTGCCCCCTTATCTCAGTTATTTTGACTCACATGCATTTTAGCCAATCAGTGCTGACTCAAATTACTCCACAGGAGTGAGCATTGTGTTATTTCTATGACACACATGAACTAGCGGTGTCTAACTGGGAAAAACTGTCAAAATGCACTGATATAAGAGGCAGTTCAACGGCTTAGAAATTAGCATATATATGAGCCTACCTAGGTTTAGTTTTCCACAAAGAATACCAGGAGATCAAAGCAAATTTAAAGATAAAAGTAAATTGGAAAGTTTTTTTAAAATTGCATGCCTTATTGGAATCATGACAGTTTAATTTTGACTAGACTGTCCCTTTAAAGCAGTCAAACATTTTCACACTCACCTAGTATGTTAATTTATTGAAAGACTACATGAAATTATTTTAAGTTCAAGGCTGTCCCTTTAAAGCATCCAGCAATTTGACAGTGTTTATTTTACTTATTAATCAAGTTTTTTTTTTTAACTATCTGATAAATATTTGTTGACTGGTTGACCGAGTGTTTGCTAATGAAATAGAACACTCAGAACTAGTTAGATCGTTCTTAAAGGGACAGTCTAGTTAAAATTAAACTTTTGTGATTCAGATAGGGCATGCAATTTTAAACAATGTTCCAATTGACTTTTATCATAAAATTTGCTTTGTTCCCTTGGTGGTATTTTTGAAAAACTAAACCTAGGTAGTCTCAAACTGATTTCTAAACCGTTGCAAACCGCCTCTTAGCTTAGAGCATTTTGAAAGTTTTTCACAGTTAGACAGTACTAGTTCATGTGTGTCATATATAACATTGTGCTCTCTTCCAAGGAGTTATTTAGGAGTCTGCACTGATTGGCTAAACTGCGTGTCTATCAAAATCACTGAGATAAAGGGGCAGTCTGCAGAGGCTTAGATTCAAGCTAATCACAGAGGTAAAAAGTATATTAATATAACTGTGTTGGTTATGCAAAACTGGGGAATGGATAATAGAGGGATGGGATGATCTATCTTTTTAAACAATAACAATTCTGGTGTAGACTGTCCCTTTTGCACAGTGTCAGTCATTCTATGACTTTGCATGAACCCTTTGCTTTAATTATGGATATTTATGAACAATGTTCCTTTATCAACAAAAACAGAATTCTTAAATAAAAATGCACAATTATTGCTATGTGCTTATGTAGTGAAGAAGGCTTTAGGCAAGATGCTGTCCTGTAAAGTTGAACATACTTATTCCCATGATAGATCTTCTGAATATACTATTGCTATAGCACCAGTGAGTCATTTTACTAGAGCTTAATTCTCATTCTGAATCATACAGTGCAGATAAAAGCATTGTATCCGGCTGTGCGTGTATTATGGTCTTTCTTTGAAATAAATGTGCTCAGAGATTCATAGAGTTTGATGGACGAAAAATGTTCCTCAGCCCTTGATTAGTGCTTTAGTTACAATTAAAGATATTCCATAAGGGCTATTGTAGGTGATAATGAATATTCTTTTACCTAAGCGTATTGACTAAATATTCAAAACAATATGAAAATCCTATTTTCTGCTATGTTGTATTTCCATCTTGTATAAAAAAAGTTAGCAATGCTTTGCGCATATTTTCACAGTTTTTAAATTTGAGGCTATTCCAATAAGTGAAAACACCAATTACATGCACTTTAACCCCTTGTAAACGGTAAACACCAATTACATGCACTTTAACCCCTTGTAAATGGTAAACACCAATTACATGCACTTTAACCCCTTGTAAACGGTAAACACCAATTACATGCACTTTAACCCCTTGTAAACGGTAAATACCAATTACATGCACTTTAACCCCTTGTAAACGGTAAACACCAATTACATGCACTTTAACCCCTTGTAAACGGTAAATACCAATTACATGCACTTTAACCCCTTGTAAACGGTAAACACCAATTACATGCACTTTAACCCCTTGTAAATGGTAAACACCAATTACATGCACTTTAACCCCTTGTAAACGGTAAACACCAACATGCACTTTAACCCCTTGTAAACGGTAAACACCAACATGCACTTTAACCCCTTGTAAACGGTAAACACCAATTACATGCACTTTAACCCCTTGTAAACGGTAAACACCAATTACATGCACTTTAACCCCTTGTAAACGGTAAACACCAATTACATGCACTTTAACCCCTTGTAAACGGTAAACACCAATTACATGCACTTTAACCCCTTGTAAACGGTAAACACCAATTACATGCACTTTAACCCCTTGTAAACGGTAAACACCAATTGCATGTACTTTAACCCCTTGTAAACGGTAAACACCAATTACATGCACTTTAACCCCTTGTAAACGGTAAACACCAATTACATGCACTTTAACCTCTTGTAAACGGTAAACACCAATTACATGCACTTTAACCGCTTGTAAACAGTAAAGTGCTTCACAAGAGTGTGCAAACAGCAACCCATGGATATAATACTGTTGACATTTAGGGCAGTGCACTATTAAGTTTTCCTGAGTATCTAAGACACTCAAACTTGGCTTTGCCTGCATCACGAATCCTGTTATAAAAACCATACTGGATGCCCTATAAATCCATAACACTTGTACAACTTATACAAAAAAAAACATTAAATAACATTAGTTCTTTTAGTCTCTTCTTCATCAGCTTATCTGCTCTTGCATGATAACATGCATACTTCTGTGCCATTTACTTCCTATAGGTGGATCACATTAGCTTTATTTTTATTAAATTAATTAATTAATCCATTCATTAGATTTTTTTTAAAGGGAAATGAAACCCACAATTTTGCTTTCAGGATTCAGATAAAGAAAACTATTTTAAACAACTTTCTAATTTACTTCTATTATCTAATTTGTTTCATTCTCTTGGTATCATTTGTTGAAGGAGCAGCAGTGAACTAATGGTTTCTAACTGAACACATGGGTAAGCCAATGACAATCGGTATAAATATGCATCCACTAATCAGCAGCTAAAATCTAGGTTCTCTGCTCTTGAGCTTGCCTAGATAAGCCTTTCAGCAAAGGATAAGAAGAGAAGGAAGCAAATTAAACAATAGAAGTAAATTGGAAAGTTGTTTCAAACTGTATTCTCTATCAGAATCATGAAATATTGTTTTGGGTTTCATGTCCCTTTAACTTTAAAATGTAACATATACACACACTTTCAGTAGCATTCCACAAGATATGTTTAATAAGAACTTTTGGCTATGGTTCCAGATTAGGTTGTAAATGTAGGGGACACTAAAATGGGTATAAAAGAGGTTTAAAAATATTTTTCCAGTTTAAAAGAATTTAGAATGATAAATCAACATTCTATTTTTCAGCTATTCAGATTTTTAAAATTGAACATTTTGGCCATTTGGATGACAATAATAGTAATATAACATTTCAATATAGATTATTAAAGTACCAAAATCTAAAATTCAAATGTAAATTCTGCTATTTGAAATGTGATATTTAAAAGAAATATTTAATTTAATTATAAATACATTTGCCCAACATTGATATTAGTAACAGTTTGGGAATAAGCTTTGTATACTGTAGTTAGGTTAGGATTTTATAATAGGGTATATGAATGGGCTGAACGCTTTTTTTTTTATTCATTGAAAAAAATCAGGTTTGTTAAATATAACCATTCATTGTGTAATGTACATTTGCCATTGGAAATATTGCTACAAATAAACACAATCCACAGTTAATACTTTACTGTTTATTGAGTCACAATTGGCTGGATAAAGTTCCTGTGTTAAAATGAACCAGCTAAACATTATATAATATATCATGTGCTTCCATGCAGCAATTTTTTTTTAATGTTTAGAATATGACTATTTAACCTCTTTGCTGCTAGAGTCTTGCTATTAATTGTATAGTAATTAATTTAACATGCCAAAATCCATTTAACTTTAGTAAAATGTGATGCTAAAGGGGTTCAATATTCTTTTCATTTACATGAGCCACATATTACATTTACTATGTATTTTTTTATCTTTTATGAAAATGCAACAAAATTAATCATATTTTAGTTGATCTTTTGCAATGTAGTAAAAATGAATCATTCTGCATATGACTATGCTATTCTATAGAATCTCTAATTTCTTTGTATCTTAAGTCCTTTTTCCTGCCAGAGGATATATAGAAAATGTCAATTACATTTTCTTTCTTTTTATATAATGTAAGCCAGGTTAATTCTTAAGGTGTTTCAATATAGAATTTCTTTCGACAGATTAATTCCATTTGCTCCTGAGACAATGAGTTAAGGACCTGCTAATCATTTTAAAATTAATCTAATCCTTTTATGTAACATGTAACATAATGCATGATAGTAACACACTCATATATGTTGTGCATATTAACATAAAAAAAGGAAAAAAGAAAAATGGCAAAATAATTTAATTATTTTTGTTGTGTTTTAATATTCTTTAAATAAGTAATAACATAATATAATGTTATGTGTTTTAAATTGGGAGCAAAAAATACTCTAATAAATTAAGCAACAGCAAGTCTTGGATTCTGTGACTATAAAATAAGACCAATAAAGAGAATCACAGTTTATAAATTTTCCTTACAAATAGATACATAACATTCTTAGGAAAGTCACGCCTCTAATGTAAATATGTCGGCAAGTTGTACTGGGACATCTTGTGACTGAGTAATAGCATTTGTTTTGCCTTGGGAGTCCCTGTTTTTAGAGTGCCGCCTATTTTCATTTTTTTATTCTTAGGACTTTTTAGATATGATAAAAAATATAGATTTTTTGGAAAGTTATGTATTCGAAGGCATCCAGGCATTTTTTATTTTAATAAACACGATGCAAGTAGAAAGCAATTAATAGATTTGAAAAATATTTAAAACAAATAATAATTATTTTTATTATTTATAAAATACATTTTTGAATGTGGTAGGAACATTTTTAATGCAAATATGGCAGGTTCTTTTCCATAGATGGACTCGATCCATAGATGCTCGAAAGGCAACCAGCAACATGGAAGCATAGATTTTGACGGAAGATAAGAAACATATAACCAACAAGTCTGCCCAATATTTCCTAAAAGTATAAACATATCTAGTTTGTAGAATAGCCTTATGGTTACTTTATGCTACTCCCAATACCACAGGAACCACCATCAGTAACCCCACTACTAAATTTAAATATTTAAACATTGATAACCTCTTCCCTACACAATCTCCTTCACATCACAAATACCCTTACAACAACATCATTAATTACAAATCTTTATGTAAAAAAAGTGTTAAAAATAAAAATACAGCTTTCTCTACTTCTCTTCTTCTTTGCCGCAGCTATACAATTATAAACAAGACTGATTGGTTAATTCTGTTAACAAATCAGGGCTAAGAATGCTACAATCTGAGCTCACTCCTTATGTGATTGGTTAATAACTTTCTATACTTTCTAAGATACTGCTGTAAGATAATAAAGTGTCACATATTAGAATGACCACACAGCTAGATTACAAGTTTGTGCGTTTGTCTTTTAACGCTGTCGGTTAAAAGTCTTGTCGGTATAGGTGTACCGCAAGCCTTTTAGCCTGTAACGCAACGTCAGTACCGCACTCTTAAAAATTACGTTTTTTAATGGGATTCCCATAGGGCTGGTATTACGAGTTTTGCGGTCAGGCAAAAAAGTGAGCGTTACAGCCTTAAATGACAAGATCCGTACGGCATCTAAAGTCAGTAGTTATGAGTTTTACGCTACAAAGCTGTAATATAAAACTCATAACTAATGTGTTAAAAAGTACACTAACACCTATAAACTACCTAATAACCCCTAAACCGAGGCCCTCCCACATCGCAAACACTAAATTAAATTTATTAACCCCTAATCTGCCACTCCCGATATCATCGCCACTAATAACTTTTATTAATCTCTATTCCGCCGCTCCCCGACATCGTCACCACTATACTAAAGTTATTAACCCCTAAACCGCCGCCCTCCCGCATCGCAAACACTCGTTAAATATTATTAACCCCTAATCTGACGTCCACCCACATCGCCCCCACTATACTAATACCAATAGAATGAGAGCTGCTTAAATCTTATTGGCAGTTCAAATCAGCCAATAGGATTTAAGCAGCTCTCATTCTCTTGGCTAATTCATCAAACAATAGAATTAGAGCTGCTTAAATCCTATTTGGTGATTTGAACAGCCAATAGGATTTTAGCAGCTCTAATTCCTATTGGCTGATTTAAAAATGTCAGCCAATTATTGCAAGGGACATCATCTTGGATAGTGTACCTTGCATTGAAGATTCAGTGTATGGCGGCAACCGTATGAAGAGGATGCTCCACGCTGGATGTCTTCAAGATAAAAAATGCCGCCTGGATGAAGATTGAAGAGGCCGTCTGGATGAAGACTTCTCGCGGCTTGGATGAGGACTTCGCCGCCTGGATGAAGATTGAAGAGGCCGCCTGGATGAAGAATTCTCCCAGCCTGGATGAGGACTTCTCTGCCGGGATGAAGATTGAAAAGGCAGCCTGGATGAAGACTTCTCCCAGCCTGGATGATGACTTCTCCGTCGTGATGAAGATCATTCAAGCGGGACTTCAAAAACTGTAAGTGGATCGTCTTGGGATTAGTGTTAGGTTTAAGGGTTTTTTGGGTGGGTTTTATTGTTAGATTAGGGTTTGGGCAGTAAAAGTGCTAAATCCCCTTTAAAGGGCAATGCCCATCCAAATGCCCTTTTCAGGGCAATGGGTATCTTAGGTTTTTTAGATAGCTTTTTTTTATTTTGTGGGTTTGGGGGGGTGGATTGTAATATTAGTGGGTATTTGTATTTTTATTTCATAAACAGAGCTGATTTCATTAGGTAGTTTATTCTAGATTAGGTTTTTAATTTTGGGGTGTTTTTTTAAATGGGTATTAGAATAGGAATTATTTTTTTTAATAATTTGTTTGTTATTTTGTGTAATGTATTTTTTTACGGGGTGTTTATTTTTCTTTTGGAGCAAAAGAGCTGTTTAACTTAGGGCACTGCCCTACAAAAGGCCCTTTTAAGGGCCCTTGGTAGTTTGGGGGGTGGGGGTTTGTATATTGTTAGGGGGTATTTGTTTATTTTTTTGTAGCAAAAGAGCTGTTTAACTTAGGGCAATGCCCTACAAAAGGCCCTTTTAAGGGCCTCCAAAATACCCTTTTAAGGGCCCTTGGTAGTTTAGATTAGGCTTTTTTATTTTGAGTTTTTTTTGTTATTTTTAAAAGGGTATTAGAATAGGAATAATTTATTTATTTTTTGGATATTTTTTTTGTAATGGTAGGTTTTTTCTTTTTTGTAATTTAGGTTTTAGTGTACATTAGCTTAGGTTTTATTTGACAGGTCATTTTGTATTTATTTTAACTACTACTAGGTAGTACCACTATTATAACTACTACTAGGTAGTTATTAAATAGTTAATAAATATTTACTAACTAGTCTACCTAGTTAAAATAAATACAAACTTACCTGTAAAAATAAATAAAACCTAAGCTAGCTACAATATAACTATTAGTTATATTGCAGCTAGCTTAGGTTTTATTTTACAGGTACGTTAGGGTTAGGTTTAGGGGTTAATATAGTTTAATTTAGGATGTTGTGATGTGGGGGGCTGGCAGTTTAGGGGTTAACAGATTTATTTAGTTAATAATTGTAAGTTTAATTGAGCTCTATTTTAATTATGTTAAAGGGTGTTAGGGTTACGTTAGGGTTATGTTAGGGTTAGGGGTTAATAATTTAATTTAGGTTGTTGCGATGTGGGGGCTGGCGGTTTAGGGGTTAATAGGTTTATTTAGGGGTAGTTATGTGGGAGGTCAGCTGTATTAGGGTTAATAGCTTTATTTAGTAGCGGCGATATCGGGGAGCGGCAGAATAGGGGTTAATATATTTATTATAGTGTGGGTGATGTTGGGGTGCAGCGGAATAGGGGTTAATAACTTTAGTATAGTGGCGGCGATATCGGGAGCAGCAGATTAGGGGTTAATACCTTTATTTAGGTGGCGGCGATATCGAAAGCGGCAGATTAGGGGTTAATAACTGTAGGTAGGTGTTGGCGATGTCGGGGGCAGCAGATTAGTGGTGTTTAGACTCGGGGTTTATGTTAGGGTGTTAGGTTAAAACTGTATTTTCTTTTTCCCCATAGACATCAATGGGGCTACGTTACGGAGCTTTTCTTTCTGCGATCACAGGTGTTAGGTTTTTTTCTGACCCACTCTCCCCATTGATTTCTATGGGGAAAGCGTGCAAGAGCACGTCAAATCAGCACTTGTTTTTGGTGCGGTATGGAGCTTAATATCGCCCGCACAAGCCTGGTTTTTTAAAACTTGTAATAGCAGCGCTATAGGAGATTAAATAACGCAACTTTTGTTGCGTTCATTAATTTCCCTATAGCGCTCAAAACTCGTAATCTAGCTGACTGTATTTTACACTACTACTATTTATTTAAGGCTTGGAACCCGGGATCTGTATTTAAGAATTAGAACGTTGATCAGACATTTATTTGTTCTTGAACTGAGACAGTTATTTTAAACTGTACAAACATTTAGCTATCACAATCAAATTTATTTAGAAAGTACTTGCTTCTTTATACTATTGCAAGCTTGTTTTTTTTCCATGCAGAAATCTGTATTGATAGAAAGTGTGACAAAGCAATGTTTGTCCTTGACAGTTTTTAAATTAAGGGAACCGGAATGATTTTAATTTGTGCTCTTACACGGCAGATAATCTAAGCCTACAGAAAAATTATATTTGTGCCTTTCAAGGAAAACATTTGATATAACATTTATATGAGCAGATTTCAGAACAGAACTTTTGACCAGTTAATTAAGTTTTCTGTTTACTAAGCCTTACACTGCAATCATATTTAAAATGCAAGGTTCTGAAGCCACTCAAAGGAACAGATATAATCACAAATAGCAAAGATAGATTTTTTGAAAGAAACTCTGCACTGATTCTAAAATTTAACAAGTTATAATATGGATGTCTGATAAATGTAAACGTGCTAATAGAATGACACAAAATAAACAGATTATTAAAATAGACAAATCTGTTGGCCTTAATTGGCACTTAGTTTTGTCTTTGGGGTAAAATCTCCTTCCGAAACCTCCTATACTATAAAATTGTCTGGACATAATCCAAACTTGATAATAGAACGTAGGTTATATGCTTGCGAGCTTTGGGGAAACAATACTGCTAGCGTTTCTACACACCTAGTCGTTCATAGTATCTGAGGTAGAATTATATACCCTCTTACTAAACCTCATAGAAATTATATATGTACGGTTACCTATAAACAAATAATTATTGATTTAGGTATACACTGTCTATACCTACACTTATACAGGAGAAGTATGTTAGAAATTATTTTGTGTTCCTCCCTTGAACACAATTTTAAACTTTATTTTTTCTATAGGTGTTACGGATGATCCTGATATTATTGACTTTTTTTTAAAAAGTTTACACTAGGAATATTTAGAGTCTGACTTATAGTCAGATTAATTATATATGTCTTATCCAATGGAAATGGAATTTAGATATGAATGTAGTGGGGTCCTGTGACATTGTTATAACAATATTATACTACTTAGGAATTGATTATGGAATGAAATAATTGATTCTCTTGAACCTTACCCATACATCTATATGACAATCACAAACCATCTTAATCCGACCATAAAGACGATCAGTAAAACACTGATACATACACTATAGGTCCTCTTGTATCTCTTCAATATATCTCTGTGTAATATATGCATTTGTATGTCAGACTTCATTTTAAATATTGACCAATAAAAGTTACATTTTAAATTAGCTACAATTGTCCTTCCTGTCCATGTCTTATTTGATACAATGGGGCATATGTATCAAGCTCCGAATGGAGCTTGATGCCCCATGTTTCTGGCGAGCCTACAGGCTCGCCAGAAACAGCAGTTATGAAGCAGCGGTCACAAAGACCGCTGCTCCATAACCTGTCCACCTGCTCTGAACAGGCGGACACACATCGCCGGAAATCAACCCGATCGAGTACGATCGGGTTGATTGACACCCCCTGCTGGTGTGGCCCATTGGCCGTGAGTCTGCAGGGACGGCGTTGCAATGCTGAATACGGCAAGCGTATTGCTCGCCGTATTCAGCGAAGTCTGGCGGATCAGGACCGCCAGACTTTGATAACTTGGGGCCAATAAGTCTCTTATTTTGAAGTGTGCCACAAAATACTTTTTTGTGCTCTTTTCTAATTCTTTTTCTAGTTAAATAATAACTGGGTATTAGGCACTACCTACATAGAGATACTTAGGTTTACCCTCCTAGGATAATATAAGAGACTAAATATCTCCCCCTTACCTCCCTTTTAGAGAGGTTTCTTATAAAGATACTTAGATGAGAGAAAAAAATATTGGAAAAAAAAAATCATAGGTGAATATCTGAGAGTAATAAGGAAAATAAATATCATTTTTTTAACTCTCTTGTATAGTGTTGTTTATCTGCCCCTACACCAAGCAATTTTAGATCATACAGTATATACTGAGATGGAACACTAATAACATAACATAGTAGCTACAGCTCACATCATTCATTCAACAACAATAATATATATATTTTTTCATGACTATTTAATAATGCAGTGGATTGATGTGAAATAGCAATATATTTATTTTAGAACATTCTTCTATTAATCTTTTTTAATGATTGTTAATGCAGTAGCTGTGAATTGGAGGTGACGATTGCAGTTTAGTTTTTGATAATACAAAGCACTAACTCAGGAAAAGCAACTTGAAAAGGGCAGTTAGCCAAACCCTGCAGCAAAATGTGAGTAAGTGAAAAGGAACTGATTGTTTGGAAAATGTCATTCTCATTGCAAAACACTAAATAGTTAAAGTGACATTTTACTGTCAACTAAAGTTTACATTTTTAGCTGCAGCTGTATTAAAAATGCTCAAGAGATTTTATCATAAAAATTGTTCTTAACCAATCCTGACCCTATTAACAAAAAAACGTGACGCACCTGGCTTGTAGTAGTTGCACTATCTGATATTTTAGTTGTACTTAAATGTAAGATGCTGTTCTGTTGCATTGAAGATGTTCCCCATAGTAAATAGTGGGTGAATGGATTTTAATTAGAAATCAATTCATGAGTGACAGAAGCATGTATTTTTTTTTTTCATAACGAATGATTTGCCTGAAAGAGTAGTTCTTTCTCAGTTCCTAAAGAATATAAAGGGGCGTTAAACACTAATGGCCAGATTACAAGTGGAGAGCAATCTCAACATGCACCCGTAAAAAAACAGCACAAATCAGTTTTAAAGGGTGAGGGGATGTGGGGTGTTTGGAAAAAAATCAAACGTCACCTAAAGTGCCTTTACATGGAGGTCAATGGGGGACTGTGTGTTTTACTATAACTATATATGTATATGCTTATATATATTTATTTATTGCTGCTCAACGCTGCGTGACTTGCCCCCTGCGCTGCGCTAGGAGGTTTGCTGTTCCTATCGGCATGAAAACAAGGCTCCCATTGAAATTGCGTTTGCATTGTGCCGCACTTGTTTATGCACATTTACGCATATATTGCGCTCCATTCCTAATCTAGTCCAATATACATTTTATAAGCACAGTATTGAGGCTATTCACTGTCTCCCTATAGTGACAGGCACCACCATGTTGAAATCTATCTTTCTCTATATCCCAATGCTAACAAGTTTGCAAAAGCACAGCAACTCTCCTGCAGATACCTGAAGTGTGACGGAGGTTCCAAAATGGCAGCATCCATGATTAAGGGGAGGTACATGAAATGTATTTATTGTTCCCTTAAAGGAACATTAGAGTTCTCCTTTGAATGAGGGGAGGTTGTTGACTATAATCACCAGACTATAAATGGGCAGAGAGATGTGATTAGCTTGCTGTACTTACATCATCCTTTCCTCATTAAGGTCTCCATTTAACAAGCAGTGATAGCTGCTTCAGAGCCTCAGCATTTTAGTCTCACTCAGAGCGAGCCTGAGACCGCTGTAACTTAACCTATCTGTGACACTTTAGGTGATTGCTGTCATCTGATCTGATCAAGATGATTGACAGATTGGCAAGCAGGGGGCGATATTGCACAATAAGCAAATTTTAACTACAGGCAGTATACTGCTGCTCGCTCGCCGCAAGGCTGGACAAATGAGGTTCAAGACCACGAACCTCCTCCGTCCGGACTTTGATAAATGGAGCAATCAAAGTGATTTTTTTTACAAAATACTTTCCTCTGAAATAAGTTTCTACATCTCAATGGCACTTTAATGGTCCTACTTCTTAATCTTCTAATTCTGGGGTAAATCCACAATAAAAATTTAGTTTATTTGTTTTTTTCCTGCTAATTCTTTTAATTGAAGCTATTTTGTCTTTTTTTTTTTTTTGCATTTATTTATTTAATTAAAGTTTTTGTTTACTTACTTTTTAAGAAGTAGAAAACTATCATACGATAAGGAGGTCTAAAAAGACCAAACTAGTTGCCCGCATGTGGTTTCTCTTGCTCTAATCTTCTTTCCCTGCAATCATTTATAGCTGACTACAGTAGATGCTGGAAACAAATTGGTGAGGCTTTAGCCTAGATTCATAGACCCCCATTTATCAAATTCTGATGCCCATAGTTATCATTGCATAAGCAAAAGTTAGAGCAACCCTTCCCCTGCACTTGCTCAACCAATCGCAAGTGATCAGGGCTTGTGTCACGCCGCTGCCGCCGCGCCGCTGCTCGCTATGGCTATTTCTATAGACGCGGCAGTGGTGACTCGTTGCTATGGCCATTGCCATAGATGCAGCTGTGATTCAGAGTGTGCGGCGATGACGTCATCGCCACACGCTGTCTTTCTCTCCTGGATGCCGCGCCTGATTGCATCTGTGTGTCCTCCTTGGCGCCAATCTGCACCTATGTAAGTACTCTATTTCCCTTACTACACTACCCAAGTATAGGTGTTACTGTGTGTGATCCTGGGTGCTGTATTACTTATATTGCTCGATTGGCATATTGTTACTGAACTCTGCCTGTCTGACCACTCTGCTTGCTTAACCCTTGTATTGCTGGATTGCCATATTGTTGCTGAACTCTGCCTGTCTGACCACTCTGCCTGCTTAACCCTTGTATTGCTGGATTGCCTTGTCATTGCTGAGGTCTGCCTGTCTGACCATGCTATTGGTTTACCCCTGAACTCTTATACTGCTGGATTTCCTATGTTGCTGACACCTGCCTATTCCTGACCATTCTATTTGTTTACCCCTGAACTGTTTTACTGCTGGATTTCCTTTTTTGCTGACACTTGTTTGTTCCTTACCATTCTATCGGTTTACCCCTGAACTGTTATACTGCTAGATTGCCTTCCTGTTGCCGGACTCTGCCTGCCTTGACCATTCTCTGCCTTTATCTTATTGCTGTGAAGGACTACCCTGTCTACTGTGAGTACTGCTTACCTCATTTCATAAACTCACTGTGTTCTGGGATATTTCCAATCCTTCCACGTGATGCCAGGATAAGAAGACTACTGGCCAAGTTTGGTCTAATTGAGAAATATCCCACGAGCATTACTGCTTGTCAATCATTCCATTCACATTATTTAACTCTATCACCATTTAGGTATTAAGAATGCTGCTTCTTAACTAGAGTTGCCGGCATAATCTCTAGAATTCCAAAGCTGCAATTGGAGCCCTTAGATGCTTGTGAGGTTGCTGAAGGACCTTGTTGTAAAGACAAAATGATGTTTCATTGAGCATCGCTTTACATTTATTTTCCAATGCTTTGTATACGGCCGTTTCTGCCTTGAACATCAAACGCAAATGGCTAGCAATGTGGCAAAACAATAATTACAACAGCAACACTTCAGAAACACAACTGTAAAATAGATTAAGTTTGTGATTGTAAAATATTC